>NW_019384321.1:534486-707422 GCF_000671375.1 Centruroides sculpturatus
GTTGACAGAACAACATAGCAACAGTTAATGTTTGTCCTTGAAACATATTAATTAATACAGCACAACTCAGCTAAACAGGAAATTTTATGTTTTTAAATCAAAAGGGGATCTCAGATGTTATGAGAAGGATATATGATATACAATATTTTCTATCTTGCAAAAATTAGTGGTTATTAGAAGGGAAAAGATGTTTGCAAACTTTGTTATATTGTTTGTTAAGCAAAATAAGTATTAACTTGAATTTTGTCTGCCAGGAGCACCACTTTGACAATTTTAAATCATACTATTAGATTTTTTGTAAAAAGATACCCCCTGTTAATCCTGAGTCTTACAGATACATCTTATTTAATTCCTGTAGAAGACAAACAACAGATACAGATATACTTTTTTAAAAAAAATACACAATATTCTCAAGTCTGTTTTAGCTGGTTGATCCATCAGCTAAATATTTCTTCCAACCAGCTAAAAGTATTTATTACTTTATTTACAGTTATTATTTTTTAAAGCTAAGAATACTTGGAATAGTATAAAATTGAGGATTATAGCATAATTCGTCGGCGACACCTGGCGTAGGTCACCTGGCGGCGACACCTACGCCAGGTGTCGCCGACGTCAGGAATCTGATATGGCACCAAGAAGAGAAGAGAGAGCATAATTATTATTTTGTTGTCATTGTCACTGAGATTTGTAATGAAGTTTTCAATAGCAACTGACTAACATCGTAGATCAATTAACTAAAATTCTTTTCTTGTTGGAACATTATAGATATTTTTTGTCCATTAGTATTTATTACTATGGTGTTTGCTAATGGGAATAAATAATTGAAACGTATCTTCATAAGAGAACGTTAAGTATTTTTATTCAGAAGGAAAATTTTACAATGTAAAATACATATAGACAACCAAGCCTGAATTATTATAGCTAAATGATAATGCTGGATTAACTTTTCAGCTAGAACTTTAGTCCAAATTTCATTATCTGTAATATATTAATTAACCAAATTACAGTCAAAAAGTTTATCTGAAGTTATCATTTAGTCACAATATAAAAATAATTGAAAATGGAAGAATAATGGAATGGAAGATTATCAAATTATCAATAAATGTTGAAAATTTTGAATTATAGGCAAAAGTGAATTTATAACTAAACTTGAGAAATAAATTTTTTTAAGCTTAAATTTTAGACAAAACATTGAAGATAATTTTAATTAATTAATATTGAAATTTGACCTAAAAGACAAATTAGCTAAAGTATGCCTTAATGTAACCTAAAATGATGAAAAAAAATTAAACTTTTTAGTTTTCAATTTTTTCAATATAATTTTAATTTTTTTATTTTGCTTATTGACTGACTTTAAAAAGTGGTTTTTCTAAAAGTGATTTTTATGATTTTAAAACTGATTCAAATAATAATGATGAATTTTATCTTATCAAGCCATTTTAAGGCTAGAAAAAATAAGTTTATATAATACTTTTACATGATGCTACGTGTTAAAATTTTAATTAATGTCATTGAATTTCATTTGGGTCATCTGTACTTTCTTATTTGACCACAAAATAACTGGAAGTGAATTATGGTTATAGCCTTTCAGCGCACAAGGATTTGGAGAATGATATACAAGCATTGATTTCAATTTAAAATCTTGAGCACTACCTTCCAATAAAAATGTTAGGCAATTTTTAGACACTAAATCCAGGTTGAGTTTTTTTTTTCTTGGAAATATGTTCTGAAAGGCAGTTTTCCAGAATAACCTGGTTTCATCCACATTAGATATTTGTTTGTCAGCGTATCTACCATCTTTAGTTATGTTTTTAAAACATCAGGATNAATTTATTGTCATAAAGTAGTTATAGAAAGTAAAATAAAAACAAAAAAATTCTAAATTTCATTCTTAAAGGTTAACTTCACTGATGAACATTCAAAAGATAGTAAAAATCTTTTGAAATATTTTATCAGAATAGGCTGTGAATGGTTTTTCTCTTTTTTAAAATCTTCATACATATGCTGATAGATGCATAGTGCTTTATCCACATCTCACCAACTTTGCATTCTTCAGTTGAGATTTGTAATTGGATAACTTGGAACATTATCTAGAATCATTAGTGCTTTAAACATGATGTTGCTTTCCTTGCAATATTTTTCAACAACTGGGCAAAAATAGTTTGAAAAGCAGTCATTGAATTTCATTTGGGTCATCTGTACTTTCTTATTTGACCACAAAATAACTGGAAGTGAATTATGGTTATAGCCTTTCAGCACACAAGGATGTGGAGAATGATATACAAGCATTGATTTCAATTTAAAATCTTGAGCACTACCTTCCAATAAAAAGGTTAGGCAATTTTTAGACACTAAATCCAGGTTGAGTTTTTTCTTTCTTGGAAATATGTTCTGAAAGGCAGTTTTCCAGAATAACCTGGTTTCATCCACATTAGATATTTGTTTGTCAGCGTATCTACCATCTTTAGTTATGTTTTTAAAACATCAGGATATTTAGATGCTGTTTTCTCATCTGTGCTGGCCACTTTACTGGTAATTTAAACATTATGCAGCTGAACTCAAGTTTTAAACCAATTAAATTATCCAAAACTTCCATTAAATGTTTTTTCTATTACATTATTTTTTCTTTCAGTCTCTTAAACAAATTTAAAACTTTTGTCTGAATAGTTAGAGTAACTATTCAGACAAAAGCTAAGGTTAATGTGTTTTGATTATAATCCTCAATCCACACAATTAAAAGATTCTCCATTTCTATCATTGTAATGCTTCTTTTTCTTGTAGATGTTTGCATGCCACATAAATCTAATGTAATTATTTTCTTTTGTTTTCCTTTTATAATATTCTATAGTACAGAATAATGTAAAAGAAATAAAAGTTTCTTTTATAATATTCTGTACTATAGATTCAGACATTCCAACATCTCATCCTCTTTTAGAATTGCTATGACCATGTTCAATTCAATCATGTCAAATTTTTGTTCTAATGTAATTATGAGTGCAAAAAAGAAATGACTACCTGTGTTTTTATCTGAAGGAATCTTCCTTTTATCCATTTTAAAGAGCACTTCAGATAACATGAAAACTAACATATATTACAGCAAGTAGCAGCAAATGCACATCCAAAAATTAACAAGTACAGACTGAAATAGAAATATTTCAATTTTCAAATTATAACAGTAATCTGTAAATGTGCTAGTCTCATGTTAACTGAATTTTTATTCATATTAAATATGCCCTGGTATTATTATGTGATTTGCACTAAGTCAAATATCATGTTATTTGAACTTGTATTAATTAATTGAGACCTAGCTGTATGTATAGATAATTTTTTGTAACTGAGGAGTTGAGATTTATGTACTACTAGTAGAAATATTCATTGTTACCTGGGCCAAAAAACAATCAAACTTTTAATAAACATTTTCGCTGATTAGCAAAGTTGCATAAGAATTGGCTAAATAGCTTAGTATTCTTTATCAATGTGTAGTCAGAGATTCTTGGAGAGGTAAATGAATATATTTAGGAATAATTAACATTTTTATTGAGCATTCTGTGTTTTTACTGCAGGAGCATAAATAAAAAAATTTTAGACTTCTAACTCTTAAAAATTTTATAGAGTTAAGAGTTGTTTGTTAGAAAAGTAAGATTCTAGTTTAAGATAGTAACAGTTAATGTTTGTCCTTGAAACATATTAATTAGCACAGCACAACTCAGCTAAACAGGAAATTTTGTTTTTAAATCAAAAGGAGATCTCAGATATTATGAGAAGGATATATGATATAAAATATTTTTTGTCTTGCAACAATTAGTGGTTATTAGAAGGGAAAAGATGTTTGCAAACTTTGTTATATTGTTTGTTAAGCAAAATAAGTATTAACTTGAATTTTGTCTGCCAGGAGCACCACTTTGACAATTTTAAATCATACTATTAGATTTTTTGTAAAAAGATACCCCCTGTTAATCCTGAGTCTTACAGATACATCTTATTTAATTCCTGTAGAAGACAAACAACAGATACAGATATACTTTTTTAAAAAAAATACACAATATTCTCAAGTCTGTTTTAGCTGGTTGATCCATCAGCTAAATATTTCTTCCAACCAGCTAAAAGTATTTATTACTTTATTTACAGTTATTATTTTTTAAAGCTAAGAATACTTGGAATAGTATGAAATTGAGGATTATAGCATAAGTATTATTTTGTTGTCATTGTCACTGAGATTTGTAATGAAGTTTTCAATAGCAGCTGACTAACATCATAGATCAATTAACTAAAATTATTTTCTTGTAGGAACACTATAGATATTTTTTGTCCATTAGTATTTATTAATATGGTATTTGCTAATGGGAATAAATAATTGAAACATATCTTCATAAGAGAACGTTAAGTATTTTTATTCAGAAGGACTATTTTACATTGTAAAATTGTCCTTCTGAAATATATATAGACAACCAAGCCTGAATTATTATAGCTAAATGATAATGCTGGATTAACTTTTCAGCTAGAACTTTAGTCCAAATTTCATTATCTGTAATATATTAATTAACCAAATTACAGTCAAAAAGTTTATCTGAAGTTATCATTTAGTCACAATATAAAAATAATTGAAAATGGAAGAATAATGGAATGGAAGATTATCAAATTATCAATAAATGTTTAAAATTTTGAATTATAGGCAAAAGTGAATTTATAACTAAACTTGAGAAATAAATTTTTTTAAGCTTAAATTTTAGACAAAACATTGAAGATAATTTTAATTAATTAATATTGAAATTTGACCTAAAAGACAAATTAGCTAAAGTATGCCTTAATGTAACCTAAAATGATGAAAAAAAATTAAACTTTTTAGTTTTCAATTTTTTCAATATAATTTTAATTTTTTTATTTTGCTTATTGACTGACTTTAAAAAGTGGTTTTTCTAAAAGTGATTTTTATGATTTTAAAACTGATTCAAATAATAATGATGAATTTTATCTTATCAAGCCATTTTAAGGCTAGAAAAAATAAGTTTATATAATACTTTTACATGATGCTACGTGTTAAAATTTTAATTAATGTAATTCAGTGTATTAAATTTTATCAAAAAATTCATAATATAATGATTTATATTAATTAATGAATGAATATATATGTATTCTACTTCAAAAACATTTGCAATATTTTATAATATATAATATCTACTAAGATACTATTAAGAACAAATATTAATTTTAATGATATTCTAAAACTAAGTTTTGAGAAATAGTTGAAATTAGTGTATAGTATTGAAACAACAGTAATTCTGGCTATGACTTATAGTGTATTGTATCATAGAAATATAGTAGCTGAACATCTTAAACAATGATAAGTGATACAATATGATTGAAATCTTTTATAATAACTTTTTAAAATATTTCATCTGGAATTTTTTTATTATCTAGTTATATTGGTGATATGACTAATATCACTCATTGTAAGATGAGAAAAAATGTATGGGTATCTCAATATTAATAATATACACATCCAAAAAGATGATAGATATGTAAATGGATTAATAAGCAGCAATGGATGGAAAAAGTGTTCACATCCAAAGTGGTGAAAGTACAATATTCTGAGGAGAATGTCTTATATTAATGAACTTTCTTATCATATAAAAAATATGATTACTAGGAATTTTTAAATTAAAAATAATTTACAGGTTTTGAAAGATTTACTTACTTGTTCTCCAAAAAAATAAATCAAAGTTATTTTATGTTTCCTTTGCCTTTTTAAATAAATATTTTTGAGATCCAAGAATTGACTCATAAATTAATTAAAATGGAAGTAAATTTTGGAGAATATATTAATTTCTTAATTCTTTAATTTAGAAAAGGTTATATTTTTAAAAATTAACATAGCATTTTTCATTTAGAAAAATGAAATTTTGGTGGAAGCAAGTTTTAAGCATTACTTGTATGAATTAATTGATATTCTTAATTTTGAGAGAACAAAAAAATTACATTTTATTTAAAATTTTTTAAAAATAATTTATGTTTTAGTTTTTCTAAATTCTCTTCTAATTTAAATTTTAAAATTCTATTTTTTTGTAAGATTTTAAAATTTTGATTCCTATTTATTATAAATAATGAAAATTGAAACATTGGTCCATATACTATAGTAGGGGTAGGCAAGCAAGAGTTCAGTGGGAGCTGAAATGTAGGTTTTGCAAAATGCATGGAAGCCACAGTTCTGTACATTTTTATTCTGTACCGCTGTTCTGTATTGCAATTTTATTATATAATATAAATATAATATAAAACAAATATTTAATTTTTTTAATAAACATATTTTCACAAAATTGTAAAAATAATAATAAAAAGCAGAAATTTTAACATTTTCAGCAAGAGCTGCATGTAACTCAATAAGAGTTGCATTTGCCCATGTCTGTACTATAGTTATTACTCAGTTATTACTATAATGACATATTTCAAAAAGATATTTCTTTTAGGTGTAATTCTTACATATTGACAATGATTGTCATTTATTTGATCTGATAATGATATTAAAATATCATTATCAGATCAAATTGATAAAGAGAAATATCAAATAAATTATTTATCAAAAATAAATTATTTCCACAATGTTAATGATATTACTAATCTTTTAAAATTAATATTGATGGATTAATTTGGAGTTATTTGTTTAATATGGTATGAATTTATTTTATCTTTTGGTTTAATAATTAAATTTTTGGACATTTCTTTATCAAATGGTTTCTTTCTAGTTTGTTAAAGAATTTAATTGAAAAGAACTGCATTTTAATTATATAGAAATATCTGTAAATCACACCTAAATTCAAACTTTCCAGCAAATAAAAATAAAAAATAATAAAGATTGAACGTTTTTGGTCACTAAATTTATCGGCTTTCATCAGGAAATACAAACTGAAAAAACCATTCTATAAATAGAACGTAGCTGCCTTGTAAATTTTAAAAGAACAAAAACGGCTGTGACGTATCGTGTATGACATATATTACGAGTCTAAATAGTGTTTCCACACCAATGATATATGAATGACATTCATGTTGATGCAGTTTCCATTCTTGCTCGCCTTTTAGATCTCCACTGCTTTTAAAATTTTAATATTTTGCCTGTCAAAGACCTTGTGTATTAGCTTGGCCTGGTTCCAACAGGGAAAAACCTCCGGATCGCTGGCATATCGTATTGATGTTACCTTTAGCAAGTCATATTTGTGATCTTTTAGTCTGGCTTGCAGCAATCTGTACTGGATTCTATGTAAGCTAGTAATCTGTCAAACCTCTCGTCATATAGAGGGATGTGGTAAATCCCAGGAGCCAGAGTGTCCTCAGTGTCATCCTTCATGTTTGAGAGAAGGCGGAAAACAGTGGGTTTCCTTCTATGGGTAAGGAGTACGTTTAAATTATTTGCAATCCTTCTATATATGTGATGTAGCATCGGTTCGTAGTCTAAGATCACACAATTTGCTTCTGCTTTGTTAACATTGTTAGATGACTGAGTTAGATATTTGGATGCCAGGTTGTTGATAAACGTGCGGCCATATCCATGGTTGGATGCTACTTGTTTGAGATGTTCCAGTTCCTTGTTGGTATCCAACAAATGTGTAGAATGAGAGTAGGCACTGGCCACAAGTATGAGGAATGTGGATGTCTTATATGGCCATGGGGACGCTGAATTGAAAGGTATGAATAGGAGGGCAGAAATAGTCTTGCGGGGTAAATTGCTGTGACGAATTTGCTATTATCTACTTAAATCCTCATGTCTAAGAAATTAATGCTATTACCACTCTCCTGATCCAACTTTAGTATTAATCCGTAGCTGTGATTTACTAATATACGGTTCCAGTTTATGGTGAGGTTGTATTTATAAAAATATCTTTAATTCTTTCTTTATATTCTTTAATCTCTAACATTTTTCAGCAATTCTAAGTTCTGCAGTCATTTTTATGGAATGCTTTTATTTGTCATTTATGTAATTTTGCCCTTTTGCATTTAATATACATATTTCTTAAAACAAATTCAAATAGCATATATTTAGAAAGAAAAATGATTGAATTCTTTTTCTTTCAAAATAACTTGTTTATATTTGTGAAGCTGCCAAGGTTTTTCCATTATTATTGTTTGAACTGCTAAAATTTAAGCTAGTTTTGTTTCCTTGTTTATTTAAGCTGTAATTCTTAAGATAATGATAGTATCCTTTGAAGCTATGTAAGTACTTATATGGTTATATCCTTGATCATAGCTTCATATATATTTTTCATTGTATTTAGAAACAGAGTGTAAAGTGAAGTTAAACTTTTGTTCTATTTTTAATGGCAAGTCTTAAGATTGAAGTAATTAATTATGTATCTATTTTGAAATTACAGTTATTTGATGTCACAACTGAATTTCAAACTAATGACTTTTTTCTGATCTTCTCATAATTGGTGATGAATACAAGGACAATGTGATTAATGAAATAAATGATAATTCTGAAACTGTTGAAGCTAACTAGAAATACTTAATATAAACATCATTCTTCTAGATCAGTGATTCCCAACCTGTGGTACGCGTACCCCTAGGGGTACGTGATAGGTTGTTTAGGGATACAGAAAAAAGTTAGTTATTATGGCAGAAAAAATAATATATTATGTATCACAAACTAATAGTATTAAATTATTAGGTAAAATATATTCCTTGCAACAATCACAACTTTATTATANTACAATATTCTGAGGAGAATGTCTTATATTAATGAACTTTCTTATCATATAAAAAATATGATTACTAGGAATTTTTAAATTAAAAATAATTTACAGGTTTTGAAAGATTTACTTACTTGTTCTCCAAAAAAATAAATCAAAGTTATTTTATGTTTCCTTTGCCTTTTTAAATAAATATTTTTGAGATCCAAGAATTGACTCATAAATTAATTAAAATGGAAGTAAATTTTGGAGAATATATTAATTTCTTAATTCTTTAATTTAAAAAAGGTTATATTTTTAAAAATTAACATAGCATTTTTCATTTAGAAAAATGAAATTTTGGTGGAAGCAAGTTTTAAGCATTACTTGTATGAATTAATTGATATTCTTAATTTTGAGAGAACAAAAAAATTACATTTTATTTAAAATTTTTTAAAAATAATTTATGTTTTAGTTTTTCTAAATTCTCTTCTAATTTAAATTTTAAAATTCTATTTTTTTGTAAGATTTTAAAATTTTGATTCCTATTTATTATAAATAATGAAAATTGAAACATTGGTCCATATACTATAGTAGGAGTAGGCAAGCAAGAGTTCAGTGGGAGCTGAAATGTAGGTTTTGCAAAATGCATGGAAGCCACAGTTCTGTACATTTTTATTCTGTACCGCTGTTCTGTATTGCAATTTTATTATATAATATAAATATAATATAAAACAAATATTTAATTTTTTTAATAAACATATTTTCACAAAATTGTAAAAATAATAATAAAAAGCAGAAATTTTAACATTTTCAGCAAGAGCTGCATGTAACTCAATAAGAGTTGCATTTGCCCATGTCTGTACTATAGTTATTACTCAGTTATTACTATAATGACATATTTCAAAAAGATATTTCTTTTAGGTGTAATTCTTACATATTGACAATGATTGTCATTTATTTGATCTGATAATGATATTAAAATATCATTATCAGATCAAATTGATAAAGAGAAATATCAAATAAATTATTTATCAAAAATAAATTATTTCCACAATGTTAATGATATTACTAATCTTTTAAAATTAATATTGATGGATTAATTTGGAGTTATTTGTTTAATATGGTATGAATTTATTTTATCTTTTGGTTTAATAATTAAATTTTTGGACATTTCTTTATCAAATGGTTTCTTTCTAGTTTGTTAAAGAATTTAATTGAAAAGAACTGCATTTTAATTATATAGAAATATCTGTAAATCACACCTAAATTCAAACTTTCCAGCAAATAAAAATAAAAAATAATAAAGATTGAACGTTTTTGGTCACTAAATTTATCGGCTTTCATCAGGAAATACAAACTGAAAAAACCATTCTATAAATAGAACGTAGCTGCCTTGTAAATTTTAAAAGAACAAAAACGGCTGTGACGTATCGTGTATGACATATATTACGAGTCTAAATAGTGTTTCCACACCAATGATATATGAATGACATTCGTGTTGATGCAGTTTCCATTCTTGCTCGCCTTTTAGATCTCCACTGCTTTTAAAATTTTAATATTTCGCCTGTCAAAGACCTTGTGTATTAGCTTGGCCTGGTTCCAACAGGGAAAAACCTCCGGATCGCTGGCATATCGTATTGATGTTACCTTTAGCAAGTCATATTTGTGATCTTTTAGTCTGGCTTGCAGCAATCTGTACTGGATTCTATGTAAGCTAGTAATCTGTCAAACCTCTCGTCATATAGAGGGATGTGGTAAATCCCAGGAGCCAGAGTGTCCTCAGTGTCATCCTTCATGTTTGAGAGAAGGCGGAAAACAGTGGGTTTCCTTCTATGGGTAAGGAGTACGTTTAAATTATTTGCAATCCTTCTATATATGTGATGTAGCATCGGTTCGTAGTCTAAGATCACACAATTTGCTTCTGCTTTGTTAACATTGTTAGATGACTGAGTTAGATATTTGGATGCCAGGTTGTTGATAAACGTGCGGCCATATCCATGGTTGGATGCTACTTGTTTGAGATGTTCCAGTTCCTTGTTGGTATCCAACAAATGTGTAGAATGAGAGTAGGCACTGGCCACAAGTATGAGGAATGTGGATGTCTTATATGGCCATGGGGACGCTGAATTGAAAGGTATGAATAGGAGGGCAGAAATAGTCTTGCGGGGTAAATTGCTGTGACGAATTTGCTATTATCTACTTAA
This sequence comes from Centruroides sculpturatus, assembly GCF_000671375.1. Lineage (NCBI taxonomy): Eukaryota > Metazoa > Arthropoda > Arachnida > Scorpiones > Buthidae > Centruroides > Centruroides sculpturatus. The sequence goes on from NW_019384321.1 coordinate 545,351, forward strand.
ATCCTCATGTCTAAGAAATTAATGCTATTACCACTCTCCTGATCCAACTTTAGTATTAATCCGTAGCTGTGATTTACTAATATACGGTTCCAGTTTATGGTGAGGTTGTATTTATAAAAATATCTTTAATTCTTTCTTTATATTCTTTAATCTCTAACATTTTTCAGCAATTCTAAGTTCTGCAGTCATTTTTATGGAATGCTTTTATTTGTCATTTATGTAATTTTGCCCTTTTGCATTTAATATACATATTTCTTAAAACAAATTCAAATAGCATATATTTAGAAAGAAAAATGATTGAATTCTTTTTCTTTCAAAATAACTTGTTTATATTTGTGAAGCTGCCAAGGTTTTTCCATTATTATTGTTTGAACTGCTAAAATTTAAGCTAGTTTTGTTTCCTTGTTTATTTAAGCTGTAATTCTTAAGATAATGATAGTATCCTTTGAAGCTATGTAAGTACTTATATGGTTATATCCTTGATCATAGCTTCATATATATTTTTCATTGTATTTAGAAACAGAGTGTAAAGTGAAGTTAAACTTTTGTTCTATTTTTAATGGCAAGTCTTAAGATTGAAGTAATTAATTATGTATCTATTTTGAAATTACAGTTATTTGATGTCACAACTGAATTTCAAACTAATGACTTTTTTCTGATCTTCTCATAATTGGTGATGAATACAAGGACAATGTGATTAATGAAATAAATGATAATTCTGAAACTGTTGAAGCTAACTAGAAATACTTAATATAAACATCATTCTTCTAGATCAGTGATTCCCAACCTGTGGTACGCGTACCCCTAGGGATACATGATAGGTTGTTTAGGGATACAGAAAAAAGTTAGTTATTATGGCAGAAAAAATAATATATTATGTATCACAAACTAATAGTATTAAATTATTAGGTAAAATATATTCCTTGCAACAATCACAACTTTATTATACATTTTTTCATTTACTTTTTTTTTCTTTAATTTAAAGTTACAATATGTAAAATTAACAATACGGGTACTCACTAAATTTCTTAAATGAGGGGTACAATCTGGAGATATGACATGTCACGGGGTACGCTAATAAAAAAAGGTTGGGAACCACTGTTCTAGATGATAAGCAGATCATGACCGTAGCTGCAAATATTAATAGTTTTGTTGTCTCTATTTTTATCAATGATGGAATGTTTATCCAATTGTCTACAGTTTGTCAGATCATTTGAGACTGATAAATTTCAGTTGTTCTGATGGAGTCATCTATAAAAATTGTTATTCCATCTAAAATAATAATTGACAAAATACAATATAAATAATTAAATATCAAATCATGCATTCTTAAAAGTATTTCAGTATTCTGGAAGATTAAATTCCTTGTTAGATAGAAACAGCTTTGTTAGGGACAAAGCTGTTTCTATCTTGATTACAGGAAAAAAGAGTTTTAATAAGAGTTTAAGAATTCAAACATGAACTGTATAATCCATGTTTGAATTCTTCACCTGAAAATTGTTTATTATCATGCTCATGATTATGTCCATTATGAGCATAATGATGTAGGTTAGCATTTGGTAGTGCCAGAAGTCTGTAAAAAAGGAGGAGACACAGGCTATAAAAAATGAAATTCATACATTATGCAAAAAACTTCAAACTATGATTCATTGTCAGATCAGTGCTCTTACAAAATGGCACTGGTTGCTATTGGAGCTAACTTGGTCTTGAAAACAAGGAACATTCCTTGCTTTCAAGACCAAATTTTGATTGCAACATATGATGAACTTGCATGTGACAATGGACAAGTATCATTCATTAGTTTCTTTTATATTTGCAGAATAGGCTAGAACAGTGTTTCTCAACTTGGGGCCATGTGGCTTTCTTGGGTACACAGAACATTTCAAGGAAAATACAGGTTAAAATCAACTTTTGGGGACCAGAGCAAACTCTAGAAGGGCCACAGTCAGAATAAAATACAGTAAGACCCCGGTTAATGCAGGGGATGCATTTCTAGACGACAGCGCTAAATGAAACAGCGTTAAACAAGGTCATTTTAACATAGAGTAAACAGGGATAGGGAAACACACAACCAAAAATAAGCAAATTTTACTTTAATTTTATGTTATTTTTATATTGATTTGCATAATAGTATATGTTAAATAACACATAAACATATGCACACAGAAATGTAAAGGTCATTTTTTGTGATGAAGGTCCTGACTTTTCTGAAATTCTTGTATTTTTGCAATAAAGTCGTAAAGTTTCATTTGTCGCCTTTTTCCTTCCTTAAGCAAATCTTGGTAGCAGAAGATCGCATCCAAAATGCCTCATTTTGCTTTTGCACTCTTTTCAAAATCTGGATCATTCACTTCTATTTGATCAACAATTTTGGTTATTGTTACCAAATTTTTACTAAGGAAATGTGTAGAGAATTTTTTGGGTTCTTTGTTTTCAGAATCACTATTTTCCAGTTCTATATGGATTCCTTGTTCTGCCAGTTCTTGAAGGTCATCATTGATAAAACTCTCACCAGAAACCTGCGGTAACTCCTCAATATCCTGCTCATCTACATCTCCTAGTCCTGCTGTATTGATTAGGTTGACAATTTAGTCAACTTAACGATACAGCAAAAGGCTTGGATACCTTCAGCCATAACTTTTCCACTCTTTGTTTATGCGTTTATTGGTTAATTCTTGCCAAGCAAAGCTGATATTGCCTATGGCATCTAAGATGTTATATTTTTTCGAAAATTGCACCGAACAAACATAGATTTAAAGAAAGTACACCTTTTTGCCACCTTTTTTTGATTGGTTTGTGTTTGTAAATAATCGTATTATATACAAATCAATGAAATGCTGCGATAATTTAAATCGGCGTAAATTTTGAGCATTTTTTAGGCTTTGAGCAGACCGCGTTATATCGAATCAGTGTTAAGCAGGGTCTTACTGTATTAATATTATATGAAAACGATTAAACTTCAATAAGTAAATTATTAGAGAAATGTATGTAAATTTTTTAATTATTATATTTAAATAAAATATATAGTAAATTTAATTTAAAAAATTTTGGCCTAAAATGTTTCATTTGTTATCAGGCAATATACATACATTTGTATCTTGTAAACAAATACACAAAGCATGACTTCTTTCCTCCAAAGTATATTTAGTTTTAAAAATATAGGTCTATTGCATGTAGATGTATAAAGTGCAAATACTGTAAAACTTCAATTTAGTGCCATCTCTGATTACAATAAGCAAAATTTTGTAAGTTTATTTTAACTTACCAATATTAGTAGGCCCAAAAATATAACATTAAACGACTGATAACACAACCATAATTATAATAAGTGGAGTCTTTCGTACATTTATTTTACATTCTTGAAACCGTGTCGGTGATTATTTTTGTCGTTTTGAACACCATATAGTGTAAATACATGAACTAGTGTTCATGTATTTACACTATATGGTGTTCAAAATGACAAAAACATTTATTTAATTATAAATAGAGTAGTTATAAAATGGGAAAGTTCTTTGCTCCCATAAGTATTTTTGCATCCCTTGTTTGGGATGCACTCCACAGTTTGTATATCACTGATGTAGTTAATTTGATGATAAACTACTAATGATTTTTCATTATATATTTGTATAATAATAATAATTTTGTAATATACATTGACTTTATTTAAAATGTAAATAAACATTTTTCTTTTTTCTAATGTTCCGTTGTTCTTCAAATTTAGTAAATCTTGATATCATATTGTAAAGTATTAGAAACATTTTCAGCCAACCTTAGGCCAGTATCAACTTTTTATATGAAATGTTATATATATTGGGTTGTTCGGAAAGTAAGTTCATTTTATTTACCACTAGACGGATTAGTGGTATTTTTCCCACCATTTTCATTGTAAACCGTATTATCATTATATATTTTGACAGCTAGTATTTTATGGCTTATTTGTAAAAAATTTTGTTTGATTTTGTGCAATTGTTTATTTTTTGTGTCCCATCAAATATGAAAGATTGAAAGCAGCATCTTTGGCATATTTTGCTTTTTTATTACCAAAAAAATAAAAATGCCGTTCAAGCAAGAAAAAAATCGTGTGACATGTATGGTGGAGATGTGTTGACAGAACGACAGTGCCAAAACTGGTTTACAAAATTTCGTTCTCGCAATTTCAGTATTGAAGATGCACCACGTTATGGATGGCCAATTGAAGCCAATGAAAACAAAATAAAAGTACCGATTGAAGCAAACTGCGGAATAACAACACGTGAAATCACTAAGAGATTAAATTTGTCAAATTGAACTGTTTATGAGTACTTGAAACAAATTGGTTTCGTTTCAAAGCTCGATATATGAATTCCACGAGTTCTTAAAGAGAAATGCTCTATTTGGTGGGATATTAAGGAAATTTTTTTTGGAGCTTTTACCAGACAATTTAACAATTGATTCGAAAGTGTACTGCCATCGAGTAAACAAATTGAGTAATATCATCAAACAGAAAAGGCGGCCAGAATTGATCAACAAAACAGGTGTAGTGTTTTACCACGATAATGTCAAATTTCACACAAGTTTGGTAACTCGTCAGAAACTGTTATAACTTAGATGGGACGTGCTATCACACCAACCATATTCGCCAGATCGAGCACACTCAGATTATTACTTGTTCCGGTCTATACAAATTTTTTTTAACTGTAAGACATTTACTTGAAATGACAATGTCAAAAATCACTTGGATCGATTTTTTATAAGCAACGATCAAAACTTTTATGAATGTGAAATCGTGCTACTACCAGAAGCGATGACAACAGGTATTTGACCAAAATGGTCAACATATAATTCAATAAAATATTTATTTATCATAAGAATATTGCATTTTTTCCACGGAAAAAAAAACAAACTTACTTTCCGAACAACCCAATAAATATTTGGAATATCACTTCCAAAAATTTTAAGAATTTTAATAAGACAACAGTATTTAAACTTATCATGCATTAAAATACAGTAGTCTTGATTATGCAAGATAATGTGGATCAAGACTACACACAGAATAAGAACTTTTAAGTATGTTTGATTAGACTGGTGTTCTTTAAAGTATTTTTGGGTTAGGCCTACTTATTGAACATACAATAAACCATTTAAATTTTTTTTTCAACCATGTTAAATTAGTTGTATTTACTATGATTACAGTTAAAATTTCTTTAATTTTTTTCAAAAGTTATATTGTGAGAAATTATTAGAATACATTTTTTTTAAACTTCTGAGGTTCCTTTCCAGTACTGTGCTCAGATATCTGAAACAAAACTATATTGTACTATGTTCTCTTGTCTGTGACGAAATGCTCTTCCACAACTCATCTCAGATAATGCAGACCCTCAGTTACACGGGTCTTGGTTATTTAGACATCTAGTGTATATAGGTAATTACAAATACTATTTGCATATTTAGAATAAGGTACAAAATATTAACTCAATAAACTTTTAAGTACTAAGCACAATACAATTTAAATTTTAAGATAAAACATTATAAGCTAGTTTATATTATTATTATTAAAAGAACTAATTAACAAGATGTAAAACTAATCAAATTTAGGAACAAGATGTAGTAAATAAGAAATTTTTTACATCAAGAAATGTGGTCCAAATCATATTTAACTAAAAATACATTTCTAGAATTATTTTAACATATGTTTATGTATATGCTGTAATCATCTAAGGATACATTCTCTCTTACTTCTCTAATGGTGATGAATTTAACATTGTTCTTCTGGTGAATTTTAATATTGTTCTAACAACCATTGATACAAATAAATAATAATGTAAATTTGGAATCAGTATAATAATTTTCAGTTTTTTTGTAAGTTAATCATGTATACACTGGATTTAGCCATCTATGCTTTTTTTCTCTTCATTTGATATCAAGTGATGATAAAATATGATTTCATGATAAAAGTGTAAGTAAATTCTACAATATTTGGTTGTATTTCTGAGTTAAAAGTATAGTGTATGTAATGTTTTGTGTGTGGAATTGTATCATTTTTAATGGGCCTAAACTATTAAAGTTTGGATGCTCACTATGTTAAGTTTCTCAAATTTTGGTATTTAAAATATAAAATTTGTTGTTATATATTGTATAAGTGTAACAAATTTTATATTTTAAAGTAGTTGGCAGTGAGAAACCAAAATTTCCAAAAACATTCTTAAGATTAAGTAGTTTTGGTTCTTGAAAATAATTTGGTTATATTTTTTTTATAAAAAATAAAAAGAAAATAATCATCAAACTGATTCAGTTTTAAATGAAACACATATAAACTGTATCCTGTATTACATATTAAAGTGAACAATCAGATTATATACAGACTATTTCAAGATTATGTTTAAATATAATTTTGAAATTAGTTCTGATTTGTTCAGTTTAATGCTTAAATAGAGTTTACAATTATTTATTAACTAAGAAGCAATAGTTTAAGAAAAATTTAAATAATTTTAGAATAATTTTAATTGTATTTCAGAACTAACTACCAGTAACTATGTTACATTTTTGCAACAAAAAACATCTTATATTGTAACAATAGAAAAGATATCTTAAATATATGCTGGTTTTCTTTTAGACAGCTTATATTTAACAGGTTTAAAATTAGATTAATGCATTTACTAAATATAGAAGTGTAGAAGTGACATATAACCTAAAAAGTTAATAAATTCTGGTTTAAAATATATCTTGAAAGAATTGTAACAAAATGATTCAATTTAAACATTAAATATAATCAATTATTGTAAAACCTTGATTATCAGAGACTCACTTAACTGAGGTTCAACATTATTGAGGCAAAATAAAAGTAAATAATCACTTTCCATATAATTCATAAACATTTTCTTATGAATGCACTGAGCATGTAAATGCTGTAAAATGAGCATTTAACCCTGCTTAGTGAGCAAGTGGCTGATACTAATTGGGCTGCAATTTGAAGAAATTGTAGATCTATAACTTCCCACTCAGTGGCGTAGCGTAGTGGGGGCGGCAGGGGTGGCCTGCCCAGGCGGCACTTTTTAGGGGGCGGCAAAATTTCACAATAAATAATAATAATATCTTGTAAAAATATGAACTATTTCAATTCATATTTTCGTCGCACCTACGATTCGGACTGATTGAAATGAGCACGGAACAGTGTTACCATCCGGACAATCCGGGAATTGACTCACTGTCCGGGTGAACTGTTAATTTTACCCAGACCCAGGGATACCCTGTGCACAACCTGTCGACCTTTTTGTTTTTTTTTTTTCTTTTCTTTTATTGCTTGTACGATTCATACGTATTCATATACACCTCCAATATCCATTAGAGCTAAGTCATTCAGGTTACTTACGTTACTCCTAGCCAAGTCTCCCTAGTCACTAACTGTAACTAATTTAGAACAGGCATGCACTGCACATTATTTTTCGCATTGCAAAATGACATTACGCATGTGTCAGGAACTTCTGTTCGAACTAACCTCACCTGCCGTCCGGGTCAGCGATTTTAAAAAGGTGGCAACACTAGCATGGAATTTTTCATTACTTATTCTGTAACAGAACTGAATTTTAGTCTTTTAAATTGAGATACGTAAATAAGGGGACGGCGAAATTTTCCTTTGCCCTGGACGGCTGACACTTATGCTATGCAACTGTTCCCACTGTCACCTGCTTGTCCATCTATCTGTCTGTCTTTCCTTAATCTTGAGAATGAGGTTACATAGATGAATGCAAAGACAATATATGGAAAGCTTAGGGACAGGAAGTCCTGATTAACTATATACAAACTTCCCATGCAAACTGGAAGTCATAAATTTTCAATTAAAAAATTTCCCCTGAAAGAAGTTAGATAGATTGCCAGCACAACTCTATTGCTAACAGAAAAAGTATTATGTACAGTACAGGGTCAAGACACTACTAATTTGAGGTGGATAGCATATATTTTAAATTAAATTAAAAATATGATTAAAAATTGCAGTCTGGCATTGTGTGACAATGTCACAATAAATATTTGCTTGTATTTTTTTTTAACTTTCTGCACTGTGGGCACTTCCACAGCGAAGATTTCTTCCATGCACACTGCAGACTCATTCAGTCTCACATTGTGGGTGGCCAGATTATGATGAACGGAACCAACCTGACATGTTTGGTTCAGATTGTCTATGCAATTAATGCTGAGGTGAACACTGGACATTGTGGCAAAGAAGGGAGGAACTACTACAAAACAAAAGCCTAAAAACTTTTAAAAGAGAGTTTAAAATGATAAAAATGTATTACAAAATGATTTTTTCAGTTACTTTTTATCATTTTACTTCAATGTGAGAGAAATCATTCATATTAAAATATAACTACAATAATACACATTTTTATTCCTAAAATGTAAAGCTGTACAATAAATGTAAAAAATAATTTTTTAAAAATTTACAAAATTTCTTATGGACAAACTCTACAAGTGTCCTTCCTTTTGTCCCTTCTTACACCAACTGGAATAACAAATCATCCTCTGGTGGCAGCAAAAAACACTTAATTTTATTTTAAATGTATAAATTTTATAAGTGTTTTTTGCTGCCACCAGAGGATGATTTGTTATTCCTGTTGGTGTAAGAAGGGACAAAAGGAAGGACACTTGTAGAGTTTGTCCATAAGAAATTTTGTAAATTTTTAANTAAATGTATAAATATAAAAAATGTGTTTTTATATGATTAAATTCACTAAGACATAAAAAGAAGCTTAAAAATGATATATAAATCTTGTATATTATAATTTTCAATCCAAATGGCCTTTTCTGTCCACTTTATATGAGTTTTCAGTTATTCAAGGTAGTATCAGTTCATATTACCTGGAATAATCAGGATTTTATTGTATAAGCATATATCAATATATGTAATAACAAAACATAGTTATTATGATAATATGATAGTTCTATATCATTTATACTTTTGGAAGAGAGCTTCACCTAGAGCTGTTAGATCATTGGTAACAGTTTTAGCTTGTGTGAGTTTCAAATTCAGATTTGATCTGTGCTAACTAACCTTTTTCTAGATATACTTAAATTAGTTATTTGTAGAAATTAAATTAATTTTTAAATTTAAGAAATAGTGACTTAATCTCCAGTGAAAAATCTATATCATTATTAATTAATATAATAATGTAAAAACAGTCATAAAATAAGATACAGTCGACCACCCTATAACACTGTTGATTATTCCGTTTTATGTGTATTCCATGTTGTACGAGTCACTTAGATTTTACAAATACATGACCCGTTCACAGTCTGGGTCACATATTTGTAAATTCTAAGTCACTCGTACAACATGGAATTCATATAAAACAGAATAATCGACTGTGTTATAGGGGGGTCGACTGTACTTTAATCATCAGTTGAATATTATAAATTTATATGTTTGAAATCTTTGTTTCACAAAACTAATTTTTCTTTTATGTTCTTTGTTATATTATTATTAAAAAAACTATTTTAGGGTTTATATTTGAAGATATCACTGTGTTTATAATGAGAATGCTTACATTTTTAAAATAAATAAATTTTTTATTTTTTCACAATATACTGTGTATTTTTCATTTGCAAGTGTGTATTATCCAAATATTTACATGATCCACATTATTAAGATTCTATTTGTTTTTATTTTTAATAATTTTACTGACTACTTTTGTTTTAGTATATATATATATGCATGCCATTTTAGTGCATGTTGATATATCTTCACCTTTCTTTAGATTCACTTGCATGATATGTAGTGAATAAAATCTGTTTAACAGGCAGAATTTCAACATCGTGCACAGATACATGACCCTGGTATTCAGGAAGAAAGTATAACTCTCTTAGGTGAAGAGGGCTTACGAGCAGGTGGACAGGCCTTAAATCTAGGGTGAGCTAAATATATGCAATCATTAAATTTATAATAAGGGGATAGAAAAGTAATTGAGCACACTTCATGGTGGCAGCACTGTTTTTTAATTTAAAAAGAAATTTGCAGATATAAAATTTTGCACAGCTAAACATTTTTAAGCACAAAAGTTTTAACAATTTTAGAATACATTATTTTATTAATATTTAGAATTATTTTAATTTTATCATTTAATGCAAAATACTTAATTAAGATAATTATTAGTAAAATTTATGCATGTGTGTTTGTTTTTGGTAACACACTTGAATTTTGTTTATTTTGATTTCAGTAGTTTTAAATCTATGTAAAATCTGAATGAAATATTTTTTGTGCTGAAGTATATAGATAATCACTGAATATTATTGTCAGTCATTGTTCAACACTGATAATAAATAGGATGACTATTCTTGAAGCTTATAATTCTTTATATATTCAGGTTTTCACATGCAGTGTTGTACATTTTAGATAAAATTAATTTATTTTTATTTTTGAAGCATAAAGACAATATAAAACATTGTTACAATGAGATAAATTATTCAATAGTTAAATTTTTGATATTTGTTTAATTTCAATATTTTTATTGATGATAAGGAAGCATCTGAATTAATGTTATTTACATAAGGATTCTAATTTTTATTTTTTTTGGCCATTTTATTATCATCATTATTTTTATTTTTTAATAAAAATTTGTTATTCAAAGTCAAGTGAACTTAAAAATATTTTATTTGAAACCAAAAGTAAGTACAAAATTATGCTTAGATTAATTTTTATCTAGTTCATTTCTAGTTTCTTTTTTGTATGCACCCAACATCAATTTGGATGCCTTTTCATCACAAAAAATATATAAATGTTTAAAATATTACAGTTAATTTATTTATGTTGATGTTATTATTAGAAACACTGTTTGGTCTTGATATTTGCAGTATAAATATTTAAAATAATAATACTTTAATATATCTGTTTACATAATGTGGTTTGAATATTTGTCAAATGCTAATAGAAACCTTCATTCTTTAGCAGTTTATGTAAATAAACATTTTTAATGGTTTAAGAAATTATCATCAAGTTAAAATGAAAAACTTTAGCTTTCTAGAAAATCTTTATGCACGTGATACTTTAGAAATTTAACAAAATTAAGTAAATGGAACATAATACAAAAATTTAAATGATTATTTTTACAGATCTTAAACTATGGTAAATAAATCAATGGTAACAGAAAAATAATGTATAATGAAATAATATAACAATAAAATAAGATCTAAATCAAATAGAAATAAAATACTATGTGGCGTTAAAAGATGAAAAATATATTTAAGAGTATTTTCAATGATAAAGCATAATTGTCTTTATCAGGTAAGACAGAAAAAAAGGAATAGAATTAATCATTTTTAAAATTTAGTATGTAATATGAAATCTTATTATTCTAGAACGTTATAAAAATTTCATATTACATATTAAATTTTAAGATTGGTTTATTCTATTTTTTTTTTCTGTCTTACCTGAAGAAGACTAATATGCTTCATCATTGAAAGTACTCCTGAAAATGGAGTTCAAAACAAACATATTTATTTTTTAACACCATAAAGATAACAATCGAATAGAAATTAATATATCTAGGCACAAACCAAAGCATTTAAAGATCTAAATGTTTTTGGATTAAACATGTAATGAAAATTAGTAGATGTGTATACCAGAAATTCAGGAAATGCCATAATTTGAAGTGGATGTTAAAAATCACATAAACATATAAATGAACAAAGTTAAACTTTTAAGTACTTTTGATTGCAACATTGCAACCTTCATTACAAATGTTCAAAATGAAATAAACATTTCTGATGAAGGCTGCAATGTATTAATCAAAAGTACTCCAAATTTAATTAATAGGGCCTGACAGGTCCTGTTAGACAATTGGTAGCGCACCACACGACAATTGAGGCTGCGGGTTCAAGCCCCACCCTGGATCAGTTATTTCTTTCAGAATGTTCTAAATTATTTATTAAATTATTAAAATTATAATTATTAATTTAGATAAGAGATGGCACCTAATGCTTACCTCTAGTACCAAATTTGTTTGTATTAATTATTTGATTATAGTCATATTATAGCCCAAATAGTTAGGTGATTATTGGGTTATTATATTAACTCATTGGACTTTGAGATGTGTATTATATGAACATTATAGTCATTAGTTGAATGGTCGTTATGCACATGACAATGCTTACGCAGCATTAAATTTATATTTATAGTTTTAAACAGTCATTTGAATTACAATGTTTTAAAAATTTTTACAAATAGGCATTAGTTCTGATAATGTTTTGTCATTTAACCGTTCAGTCACACCTGAAGGAGAACTTGGAAGGAGTCGGAAAATGTTTGTGCAGTGTTCATTTTTTTATTATATGCACTGGAAGTTGGTTGTACATATATTCTAGTGTGGAGTGGTGTGTATATTATAATTTAATTAAATTTGTTCTTTCACATATTTGTGTGTGATTTTTAACATCTTCAAATTATAGTCAATTCCCCTATAAGATCATAGATACGTTCCATTTTTTAGGAATCCGATTTCTTACGAGTCGTTCCAATCACAGCCCGACACGTGTAAAGTTTACGGACTACGGCTGATTGAAAGGTTTTCTTTCATAAAATTAATCGATTCTACACTAATCCGACTCAACATTTCCAAAATACGTATATATTTTTTGGAAATAATCCGTATAAACTACGCTATAAACAAAAAATTGTAGGATTACTTATCGAGTATACACCATTTGACAACCCCATTGCTAAAGCTTGTTTTCGTCACGAAGCAGCACACCAAACCACGGCCAATTTCTGATAACTTATTTTTCTGCGAAAACTTCGTTGAACTTCGGAGACATCATTAATATAAATAATTTTAATCGCCGTTGAATAAGAAATGTTTCTTTCACAAGAAATGTATAAAATTACAGTACTGTATTAGACTTACGGTACCTAATTTACATACTGTACAGACGATAGTTAGCGTAAAAATCTCCGTAGCGTGGCGCCACGCTAGAGAAAGCATATATATAATTATAATAAAGTTACAATAAAATAAGTTAATATATAATTATATATACAGTACCTAATTTATAAATAATTAATATATAATTATATGTACAGTACCTAATTTATATATAATTTATATAATACTGTCCAGACGATAGAAATCTCTCTGTAGCGTGGCGCTATGGACGGCGGGAAAGTAGTTCGGCTGCCCGATGACGTTTAACGTAATTATAGGGGTTTTTTTTACTGTTTTTTACGGATACCGTCACAATTTTTTGGCAGTTTTATAGGAATCATAATTATAGGGGGGTCGACTGTATTACATTTCTTGTAAATATATAACAACATGAAATATAGTCAATCATACAATATATGCCAAACATTAGATAATGAGTTTTCATTTCATTGGTTGCACTCTACTCAACTTTATATTGTATATCCAATACATAGTATTTACTTTACGATTGGCTGCATTGACTGCATGTTCCAAATGTGCTTGGACTACGCATATCATCAGTGATGGTGCTCATAGCAGACAATACAGGCAATTACCCAATTAGTTTTGGTTTTGACTCAAGACAATATGCTTGGTATAGAACTTTTTTCATGAAAAATTGAATAATTTATATTGGTAAAAATTAAGAATTAAACTCTGTTATTGATTGTTTGCCTTCTTTGTCATGCATCTGTCTAGAAGTCCTTTCCTTTACTCAGTGTTGTTAAATACTGAGTGAAAAAATGTTTCTCTTAAGTTCATTTGCTAAATATTACTATCTGTTTTACTGTGTTCCTGAAGATTAATTAGATTTGAGTGCTTAAACAGCTCTCCATATATACTTTAATTTAATGAAGTTGAAACTCTGAAAATAAACACTAAAGTGTTTTGAAAGGATTTTTGGTCTAATGAATCTCAGCACATTATGATTAAATTAAACTCATTCAATAAAACAAATTTAGGAAGCATTTATCATAATACTTAAATGTCCAAGTCTTAAAAGCTTGAAATTTCAAAGAAATACAGTACAATTGGTATTTCTTTAAAATTATTCTGAAACATACAAGTTAAGGCAATTATAAAACTTTCTTATTGTAATCAGAGTTTTGGCAAATATTATATTATTTTTAGGTAAATAAGCATTTTAAGTTGTCTTTTCATATTATCAGCTTCTTCATAATTTATTTCTGAAGATCAGACATTCTATATGAAAATGCTAACTGTAAGGCTATTTTCCATTATTTTAAATGGGAAAAATTATAATGCATTAGAAGGCCACTCCCCCAAAAACTGCTAACCAATTTTATAAAATATAACTAAAACACAATTAAAACATCTATATATAAGTAACAAACTGTCATGTCAGGATATAAAACACATTGCTTCCTGATTACCATACAAACAATATTATTATTATTATTATTATTATTATTATTATTAACAAACAGTTGTTTTCTATGCAGTAACATGTATAGTCCACATACCATATCATAAACATAAATATTGCATTTGCTGATCTTCAGTGCATTTTTCAAAATATCTACATGTTGATTATAGATAAAAATATGAGGCCAATTGAAGATATATACAGTAGACCCCCTATAACGCGTAGATACGTTCCTCGTTATACAAATTTCGCGTTGTAGGAATTCTTAAATACATGAGCCAATTGCAGCCTGACATGTGTGGAGTTTACGGACTACGGCTGTTTGAAAGGTTTTCTTCCATAAAATTAATCGATTCTAGACTAATTCGACTTAACATTTCCAAAATACGTTTAATTTTTTGGGAATAATCCGTATAAACTATGCTATAAACAAAAAATTGTAGGATTACGTATCGAATGTGCACCGTTCGACGTTGCCATTGCTTAAGCTTGTGGTCGTCGCAGAGCAGCACACCAAACAGCGGCTGTGATTTCTGATGTTATTTTTCTGCGAAAACTTCGTTGAACTTTGGAGACATCATTAATAGAAATAATTTTTATGGCCGTTGAATAAGAAATGTTTCTTTCACAAGAAATGTATAAAATTACAGTGCTGTATTAGACTTACGGTACCTAATTTACATACTGTACAGACGATAGTAAACTCAACTTACTCNTAATTAAAACCATCAGATGTTCTTCATGGAAAGCATTAGTCATAATGATTTTTTGTGGGATATGTCTATATTTATATGTTGCTGATGAGAAATTATTCAATATTTCACTTCAATCCTTTACTTTTGTATCATTTTATTCATTTTATTTTTATATTGCATTCAAAATATAATTGCAGATTTGATATTAAACATACAATTTTTATAGAATTTTATAATGAATTTGTTTATTTTATTCTTTCACATTTTCTTTGATTTTGATTAATAATGATATCTTATATAAATCAAATAAACAAAATTATGTTTGTTTGATTTGTATAAGTTGTAAGTTAAATTTTATTATCAAACTAAAACATCATTATTCCAATTTTATAAAATTGTTAGTTTCCAATTTATGATTGAGTTCTGTTCCTGAACTCACATTATAATTCGAGTTGTAAGTTTAATGTATTAATATAAGAAAATAATAATAGTAATAATAGGATACAACATATTTCCTACACTTCAAAACCAATGTTTAATATTTATATTGATTAATTATGGTGTTTCATTAACAAAGATTAATGGACATAAGCAGATTGCAGATTACAAGCATGTTCAAAGGAATTAAAAATCATATTTTCTTGTAGAGCTGAGTTTATTATTAGTAATAATTTGTTACTTTCTAATTTCAATTTTATAATAAGGTTAAATCTTGTTTTGCATTTGGGATACTAATGATGCAAACCCTGAGTTATAGTAAATAATAAAATAATTAATAAATTTATTCATTTTTTTTGTAGAGAGTGTTATATATATAAAACAATTTTATAAAAAAATTTTTAGAATTTTACATGTATCTTCATTACTGTTCCTATTATAATCAAATTAAAAAGATTAGTCCAGTTATTCACAACCCACATTTCTGATTCTTATAAATTGAATAAGTTATGTTTTTAACAAAAGTTCTGTGAATAATATAAAAGTATATTAAACATGATTTAGCATTAATATTTTGAAACTGATTTGCATAATAATGCTAAACAGTGAAAATTAAGTGTCAAATATTAGTTTATAATTTATAAATTTGATTTTACAGATGATAATTTTTGCTGTCTTATTCTCAGAATGAAATTCAAAGTTACAATTGTTTTGTCTTTGTAACTCTAATAATTGTTAATTTGTTATAACAAAACTTTAAAAGTGTGTCCATCTGTATAATTCTTTATCAATTCATCACAAACTTCTTACTGGTATAAATTTATCAGATCATTTTCTTAAATTTTTTTTTTAAAGCAACAGTGTTTTCCTAACCATGATATCTGATTGGGATCAAAATCCCATGATCTCAATTTACATACATGGCAACTGCTATGCATCCTGCCATTAGCACCCCAACCATTGTTAGCTTTATTTGCATGAGTGAAACAACCACATTTTATGGTTACTTTTAAAATTAATAATAAAAGAAAAAATCATTATTTTTAAAAAGTATTTGACATTTTATCATATTTCATGTAACAAAGAATTTTTATGGACTCAAAAAGTATCTTGTTGCCTAATTATAATATTGTATCTGGTAACTAATAGAAGCAACCTACAAATTATGTATGAATGTGTATATAACTTTTTTGTAATATTTTATAATTATGATAAATTTATTCATTTTTTTTTGTAGAGAGTGATATATATATAAAACAATTTTATAAAAAAATTTTTAGAATTTTACATGTATCTTCATTACTGTTCCTATTATAATCAAATTAAAAAGATTAGTCCAGTTATTCACAACCCACATTTCTGATTCTTATAAATTGAATAAGTTATGTTTTTAACAAAAGTTCTGTGAATAATATAAAAGTATATTAAACATGATTTAGCATTAATATTTTGAAACTGATTTGCATAATAATGCTAAACAGTGAAAATTAAGTGTCAAATATTAGTTTATAATTTATAAATTTGATTTTACAGATGATAATTTTTGCTGTATTATTCTCAGAATGAAATTCAAAGTTACAATTGTTTTGTCTTTGTAACTCTAATAATTGTTAATTTGTTATAACAAAACTTTAAAAGTGTGTCCATCTGTATAATTCTTTATCAATTCATCACAAACTTCTTACTGGTATAAATTTATCAGATCATTTTCTTAAATTTTTTTTTAAAGCAACAGTGTTTTCCTAACCATGATATCTGATTGGGATCAAAATCCCATGATCTCAATTTACATACATGGCAACTGCTATGCATCCTGCCATTAGCACCCCAACCATTGTTAGCTTTATTTGCATGAGTGAAACAACCACATTTTATGGTTACTTTTAAAATTAATAATAAAAGAANATTTATCATGAACTTTCCAAAATGTTACAAATTAAAAAAAATATTGTTTAGATCATCAGCAGATCTCCAAAATAATTAAAATGTTTATGTAACTATCAAATAAAAATATTTTAATTTTTTCTTTAGCTATTAGCAGGTTGACTGTTTAGATCTCTTAAGAAAGAGTTTTTCACAGTTTCCATCACTTATAAAGATAGAGTAATTTAAAGATAGAGTAATATCAAGAGATTATACAACTTTTGGCATGAGTTTTTAAATTACTCTATTAGATCTCTTAATATGATGATTGTATGGATTTAGTTTTAAGACATAATACTTGTTCATTTGAAAAAAATTTATGCATAATATTATTGTATATAGAGACTATTTATAATTAAAACATTCTAATTCAAAGTTGTCTACGTTGACATCTAAAAGAAAAACTCAAATTTTTCTTTTGATGTCTTTTATAGCAAAATTTCAGTGAATACTGACTAAAAACTAAAATTACAAAACTGTTTTGTCTTTTTATGTATTCAATGAATGTTGATCACCTGATTCCATTATTGATATAAATTAATTTAACTACAGTAAACTCCCGATTATCTGGGCTAATGGTGGGGAGAGGTGGCACGGATAATCAAAAAAACATGGATAATCCAAACTATAATTATTTATTTCTAAAATACAACATGTAGATTCGCCTTTTTCAAATTTTTCAATTAACGTTTGTTTTTGTTTTATAGTAAGTACGACTTTCTTTCAATTATTTGGCATTTTAAGGATACATATTTAAATTTTTAAAAAATCTTATTTTACGCAATTTTACACTAAAAGTATTTGTGGGAGAGTTATTTGAAAAAAATATTATGTATTATATGTATTATACATACATACATATAATCAAATCTTAAATTGTAATATGTATTATAACATGCAACTAAACAAAACTTTGTATAAATGTACTCACTATCGTTTTCTCCTTTGTAAAGAAACGTCCAGCACGAAAGAAGCTGCCTAACTAAAACCAGTCCAGCTGACTTCAGATACCCCCACCATCTGCTTCAAACATCTAAATACGAACACGTGCACACTTTTAGGATGCATAAACAT
Organism: Centruroides sculpturatus; assembly: GCF_000671375.1. NCBI lineage: Eukaryota > Metazoa > Arthropoda > Arachnida > Scorpiones > Buthidae > Centruroides > Centruroides sculpturatus. Next base: position 563,794 of record NW_019384321.1, read on the forward strand.
GAAAGTGAGCAACTATTTAAAAAATACGTACACATATAATTATTTTTTTTAAAAATTAAATTCATGCACGGATAATCCACACATGGATAATTGGGAGTTTACTGTATTAAACTTTAGCTGAGATTATATAATATAAGTTAGTTTAGATCAGAGATGGCATGCAAGCCCAAAATGATTGGCAGAAGAATATGTTTGGCACACAGCAAATAATTTTTATTATTGATGTATAATATTTGCAATATTAATTTTAAATAATAAAATATTGCATTTATTATGAAAGTCTATTAATTCTTCCATCTGAAATATATTAGTCAATTTAATAAACTAAATGGTATATAAATGACATTTTAGTTTATATTAAATCAAACTAAAATTAGTTTTTAAAATTTGATTTAGTTAAAGCATATTCACCTGATTTCTTTTACATAATTTGAACTAACTTTTAAAGATATAGTTAGGCCTAACTGTCCACCTATAAGATTGTCCAAATTAAGCAATATCTATATAGTTAATTACCAGAATTCTAGCCTGATAATTAATATGGCCACATTGCTTCATTATTACTACAATTCATGCTTGGTTTTTCTATAAGATTATTGTTTATAATGGCATAGGAAATCTCATAGAAGAGCTGTAGAATTTATTTGTACAACAGTTACCATTCTGTTTGTAACAGACAAGTTTCCAAAAGCTGGATTGTACATTCCAATAAATAAATTCCAATATATATTATTTGCTGGAAGACTGTGTATAGTGTGTAGTTTTAATTTATTCTGTTCATAACTGTTGCCTGTTAAATCTGAGTCTGCCTCTCCTCCTCCTTATGAAGGTTCTAAACATTATTGTCTAATAAAAGACACATACTGGGATTAATAATGACACAGAATTGAAACCTTCCTCCTAACTTTTTTGAGCAATGTCTTGCAATAAAATTTCCTTTTCAAATAGCACAATGATTGTATATTCTTACTTAGTTGGATATTTGAACATATCTTTTATGAGAAATATCATTATAATTTTCCAAAAAAAATAATAATAAAAATAGATTCACAATAAACCTTTGAGTGACCAGTAAAATATTTATTTGAAAAAACAAACGTTTTCGATCGTATTCTTCGGCTTTCTTCAGGTTAAACGTTCCGAGATTCTAAAAGCTGTTGTGCTTAAAGATTTAAAAGTTTTGGAACATACTCAGCTCATTATGCTCATGCGTATCAAGCATTGCATAAACAAAAATATATTTACTATTTAACATATGCATGAAATGGTGGAAAACACATTAAATAGAGTTATGGGGGCTTCTCCTTCAAAAACAAACTTCCAAGCTTCAAAAAATAATAATCATAAATTTCAAAAATATAGCATTTTTTTCTGGCTGTTATACATAACAGGGAAGTATGGCGATTGGTCAAAAAATGACTCAAGGTTTTTACATTTTTGGATTCAGGATCTTGATCACTCTCTTGTTCAACCTCTTTGATGCTTAACAAAGAGGGTGAACAAAATCACACACACTGTGCTTTTTGTCAAAATTTTCTGAAATTTTGCAGGGAGTTTTATATATTAAGGGATTGATGCTATTAAATTTTGGTGGTTAAAGGTCAAGGGGGTGGGGAGATAAAGGGGGTCATGTTATATCTCAAGTAGGGTCTGACTTAATGATGATTTTACTTGTTATTGGGCTGCAATTTGAAAAAATTGTAAACCTATAAATTCCCATTGTGTGTCCTTCCTTAATCTCGAGAATGGAGTTAGATAGAGAAGCCAAGACCAGATATGGAAAGATTAGGGGCAGGAGACTCCAATTGGCTGTATATGAACTTCTGTTCTAAACTGTAAGTCATGAATTCAATTCAATTCAAAAATTTTCTCCTTAATGGAGTTACATAGATGACCAGCATGACTATTACTAACAGGAAAAGCCTGATGTATAGGGGCAAGACACTACTAATTTGAGATGGAGAACATATATTTTACATTGAATAAATTAAGAATGATTAAAAATTGTACCCCAGCATTGTGACAATGTCACAATAAATAATTGCATGTTAGCATTTACAATTTTTTATAAAACCATCCCTACCCTAAAAATTAAGTTTTTTGCCATTTTATAATAATTAAAAATATAAATGTTCTTTTTAATAAAATATCATAACAGATGGTGCCACCAAATATTACTGGAAAAGTTAAGAAACTTATTGCTGGGTTTTTTTATTTATGGCTCATACAAGTAAAGAAAACTATTTCTCAAACTGCTAAATGACATCTATTGAAAATTGAAGCATTTATTCTTATTATATTTCTTTGTCATAAAGTTAGATGAACTAGATTAGCTCTTCATAGTATTTTACTTTCAATTTCTTCAGAATTTAACAATTGAGTTAGCAGATGTTTGTATTTAAAAATTTTTTTTTGATGTAAATAGTTTTTTTTACCCAGAAGAAAAGTAACACAAACTTGTTAAAAATAGATCATATATTCTTTGTAATGTTATCAAAAGTAATTACAGTTATCTTCAGGTGTTTACAATAGAACAGAAATGTAAATTTATTTTAAATACACAGTAGAATTCATTTTTTTTAAATGTTGTATCAATTACATAAGAAAATATATAATATTAATACAGTGAGTAGAATGTAATGCATATGTTTTGCATTTCGAATAATGTATTACAAAATAAAGTATTACTTAATTATAATTAAAAAATGACAAATCTTTCAGCTTTGTCTAAATTTATCTAAGTATCCAATAAGTAGGATTGCCAGATTTCTATGACTGGATTAAATGACACCTAAAATTTATTAATACTACCACTCTTCAACTTCACTCTACCCTGAGAATAGCAAAATTGAATGATTTTTTTTAGTTAATTACTAAACATTTCACTTCTATAATTTTCAAATCAAAATCTAAAAAATATATCTTTTATCTATATATATATATAAAAATGGACATGTATGTCCCTATATTTCACTTTTCCACCAAAACTACACATTGCACGTGAATGGTGTTTGTATGTGGTAGTAGCCCCAAGTCTCCATTCATGCATAGGGGTGGTTGCGTCTCGATAGCTATAAGAGTGCGGGAGATATGAGGCTGAAAGTGGTTGAAAGTGGCTTTCTATTTCGAATGTTTTGTTCGAATTAAATTCGAACATAAAATTTGAATATTGGTTCGATTATAGAACGATTGTAAATGTTCCAGAAACGTTGAAAATAGTTCCTTTGACTAAACGTAAAAATTCTCTAATTCGTCTGGAAACGGGGACCTAATTCTTGCATTCTATGAAAACGGGTAAGATTAGCTATAATGTAATTATCTTAATATTCACTATCGTTACTTTTTGCCCAGCGAAGTGGGTCCTTGCAGCTAGTTGATTATAAATGTTTGCAAATTGCAGTTCAATTTAGTATTTAAAATATTTAATGGTAAACTATAGCTTTCTATAAGCAAGGATATGGATTGATATGTAAGGATAAACATACTTCTGTGTGAAAATCCACCACTGCCATTATGAAACACAGGCATCAAAAAATGAGAAAGAACAAATTGAATGCTTTCTCATTTCAATAAAGAACAAAGGACAGTTTGACTAAAATAAAGGTTTGTCTTTGAAATGAAGAACATCTGGAAATCTACTAATAAGGGAGGTCTAATATTTCAGAAAGATTAAGATTAACTGGTTACATTTGTTAAGCAGTGATTACAAATCAAGTGATTATGTTACAAGCAGTGATTTTTACAAATCACTGCTTGTAATGCCGCAACACCGATGTGTTAATCATATATTACTCTATGTTGGCATGAAGTGTAAGTTTACTTACATTTGTTAATTAGTATGCATATTGTTTTTTTTAAATGAAGAAAAGTCTCAACTTTGAGTAAGTTAACAATAACTGTATATTGGTCATTTTGGAACTAAGTTCTTACTTGCACACTTCTACTCAATTTGGGATTCTGCCTTACATGTATTGGATTGCTTGTATGTTTGGAAATAGAGATAGATAACATTTGGATGTTGTTTCTGTATACAAAGAGGTAATGTTGGAAGAGTAATCACATAAGGGGATTTTGTACAGTACATGACAGACTTTTATCATTACTGAAAAGTTGTCCTTATTGTTAGATATAAGCCTTCTTGAATTAGGTTGGGAACAAATGAGATATAACCTCTTTGGAATAATTTTATCAATTTTAAGGAAACACTTCTTAAGTAGAGGATAGATGACTTGGTAAACAATATAGCTTTGGCTTAGCACCCTATTTTGGGAACAACATAAAGTGAATATAGTTATCTTTATCTAATAAATTTAATTTTCTAGGGCAATCTGTATTTAAAGTGCCTGATAAAGATTTGAGCTAAGGTGCATTTTATCACCTCGAGTGGAAGGAAATGACACAGTATGCTCTTCCTGTTATCGCAGATATACAGTGGAACCGTGTTAATTTGAATCAGTTGGGAAAAAAAAATTCAGACTTCAAGTTAAAAAGTTTCAAATTATAGAGGTTTGGCTAAAAATCAAGATTTTGTATATTGATTTATTGATGACCAATAAACTATCCATACAATATTTCTATTGATCTTATTACATAGAATTATTGTCAATGTAGACTTTCAGTATTGTCCAGAAATTCAAGCACAACTTAATAGTTAAATAAGTTACTGAGAAATACTTAACTGAATGGTTGATCTGTTCACTCCTAAGAGTTTAGTAATTTTTTTTCAATCACAAATGTACCACTCTTTTCGATTGTTATATTTTTAAAATTTTGCCAGAAAGGTTAAAATTTTTACATAGAACTGGACTGTAACCATTTTTTAAAAATTTATTTACTTATTATGCCTGATTGTCAGAGAAATCCATCAGCAGTCAAATAAAAAAGAATGTTTGAAAAAAAAGCAGCTTTGAATGGTAGTTACAGTATGTAGGTCACACATGCTGTCTGAAAGCCATCACCTCCCACCCATTGGTACACAACACAATGTTTATTTTTAGTCATATGTGGTTCCTGCACTTTATAAAAAGTGTCTGGTTAGTTTATTTGATAGAAGAATGTTAATTATTTCATTTCAATTTAAATTCCAGAGAATTTATGAAAATACTATAGCAAAACTCCATTTGAGTTAAAAAGTTAAATTAAACTGGTTAACTTGAATTCATTTAACATGTAAATCCCTATGCTAGATGATCGGAGAAAGAAAATCACTTTAAGTTATCACAGTTCAAGTTAATCATGTTCCATTGTAGCTGAAGTTTTATAGAATTCAGGTTGAATAGAACAGTGAAGAATGATATGGGTTCTTTATTAAACTTAGATTTTGGTAGATAATATTAATATTCAAAAACTATCATAACATTTATATGCTAAAAATTAAACTATTATTTACCTCTTTTTATAGAGTGAACTTAATAAAAAAGAATATATAGAATTTAAGAAATTTAAAAAGTGTGAAACCTCTTAATTTATACTATTTACTGCAAGAAGTATATATCATTCATATATTATAGTTACAATAATGGATGTTTGAGAGCTAATGATGCCACAAAGACTTTGTTCTAAGTTCTCATAGAAAAATGGCTATCATTTCAGAAATTACTATTATAAACACCTGCAGATGGTGATTGTAATGCTGAAAATACTTGCAAAATATATGTGATTATTTTTTTAAAAACAAGTTTTTGTTATTTTTCTTAGTGAAAAAACTATTAACACTGTTATCCTTTTACTTTCAACAATTATTTCCAAATAAATATTTAAAAACTAACACCAAATTGAGTTATTCTATGTTTACATGAACATACAAAACAGTTCAATTATTAAATTGAATGAAAACTGACATTCTCAACTCCTTAAGTTACAAAACATCAAAATCTAAAATTTATTATTATTATTTAAGGCTATTATTAACTTATTTAATTAATTGAGCTAATGCAATTTAGTATTTNCAGTTGAATAAAGTGGATCAACTTTAAAGTGGATCATTCAGTTTATCAACTGAATAAAGTGGATAAACGCCAAGTGTTTTAATAATAACACAGTCTTGTGTTCAATAGAAAAAAAATTTTATTAACTTATTTAATTAATTGTAGAAAAGTGTTGTTTTTAAAGCTTTTAAGCATCATAATTTTTGCAATATTTTTGAAATAGTTACATCTAAAACATCTCTAACCTTAGAAATAACATAAGATTACTTAATAATTTAATTTCTGCAATAATTAAAAACAAACTGAAAGGTTAATTTAGGAAAATCTTATTTTGTTTATTTAATAATACCTGTTGTAGTCTAGAGATTGGATTCTTGTATGTGCCTATTTTAAAGATGTTCAAATGTAATAAAAAATGCAATTTCAATGATATATTTGAAGATGATGATCAGGATGTCAAAGAAACAAGCCTTGCACCAAATTCACAAAGAAGATAAAAAAAATTATTAAAGTATATAAAGGCCAGTACTGAACTTTGATTACAAAACAAAATTATACTACTACAATATTAATTAGTATAAAATTCAAATGTCACCACAAATCTCAATTTAGTAATTACAACAATAAAATTGATATTTGCACATTTGCAGATGTGAATGACACTGTTGGGACCTTAACAGAGCTGTATTCATATTCATAGGAGCAAAAAGTCAAAGGAACCATACCTCTAAATGCAACCCTTCATGAGAAATAGCCCCCTGAAATCAGCTTACTTCCAGAGTGCAATCGAGAGTTGTACTGCACACTCCATGCACTACTAAGACTATCGTGTTTAACTATTTAGCTCATGGCTATGGCTATGGGCTACTGAAAGCTATTATGACAGTTTTGAGTAGTCCATATGACTGTTTGTGGAGTACTGTGGTTACATAGTTTTAGGAGGGTTAGTGCTCGCTATTGCTCACACTCTGTTCCTTGTGGATACCAAGGTATGAGCAATTGCAAGCACTTAAGCACACGATTTACATGTGTAGCATCAGTTAAGGCTTGCTATTGTTTGCCTAATTGACATAGAGCATGAAAAATAAGCATTAGTATGGTTTAATGTAAAAACTATTTTTTGTCAGTTAAAGTAAATGCATTTATTATTTATGTTTGCAAATATATTTGCAAACAAGATGATGACCAGAACTGCTACCATTGGGGTTCACACATGGAGGTGAATATCTTGTGAAAGGTAATGTATTGGATTTTTCTTTATTCTTTACTGATAAATATTGATAGAATATTTGACCATTGTGCTGGGCTGTCTATTAAACACATGATAGGCTTAGCAGAGTGCACAGCCCTGATTGTGCCCAGAAATATGCTGATTATGGGGGGAGCTACATCTTATGAAGGGTTGCATTTAGAGGTATGATTCCTTTGACTTCTTTGCTCCTGTGGTCATGGTTACAGCTCCATTAAGGTCCCAACAGTGTCATTTACATCTGAAATCTTATCTCGATATCAGTACAATTTTTAAAATTTAATTATTCAAAATCTCATCATATGTGCAAAAACCAATCTATAGTGGATTTTTAATCAATATATAAGTAATTAACTAAAGTCGTAATTTGATATTAAATGTTTTCAAAACAAGTTTCATTGTGACAGTGCAAAAGAGAATTTTGAATTATAGTTATATTTAGTTAGTTATATTATTTATTTTTTCTTTTGTTTCAGTTATTTCAAATTTGGCAGGTTATGTTAAACCTCAGCTGCTATTTCAGCAATTTTAACTAGAGCTTAATTCGTTAAATTTCATACTAACGTAGAATAATCAATGGAATTGCATCGCATTAATTTAACATTTAAATATGACTAAAATATTAAATAATTTTCTACTATATTTTTGTAACTATATATTAGTAAAATCAAAGTTAAGAAACATTTTTATTTTTGTAAACATGTTTAGTAAAAAAATTGATGTATGACACCATTGTCATCTTGTACAGTAACTAGCCTTAAATTCTTTTGGTCTGTGGTTGTTGATGCACACATAAGATGGCACTAAGCTGAAAAACTTAGTGCCATCTTAAACAATAAAAATTCTTTAAAATAATGAGTCTATGAGAAAATGTTTGAAAACCTCAAAGTCCTTTGAAATGCAAAATTCTACATTTGGTTTCATTGTCAATAGCATGAAATATTTTTTATGCTATTGACAATGATATACTTGGCCTTTGAATTTCAAAAATGATAGAAATTTCATAGTAAAAAATATTTTGGAAAATGTATCTTACGTGTGTTACTGAGTTTTGATTTTTAGTTGTTGCAGACAGTTATGAATAGAGTTATTTTAATCATAATTATTTGTATTTATGAAGTACTTTTTTAAAGATTTGATGATAATATATCTTCATTAATATTAAAGTCTGTTTGTTTCAAGTAATAATGTATTTTATGAAAAACATTTTTAGTCTTTTACTGAATCATCTTTCTTGAAATTTTAAGTTCTTGCTACTCAAAAAAGTTGTGAATCACTTAGTTACTATTTTAGCAGTTATTTTTTATATTATAATACAGTATTGGAGCTTTACATCATAATTAAATTTATACAGTAATCTTACGTAGGTTACTGTTTCAAAATTTACTTTAAATAAAATAGATTTACAAATAGATAAAAATGGTATGTTCAAAATTTAATACAAAATAAACATTTTCTTTTAATTTTTATCTTCAGATTAATATAATCATTATTAAGATTTACACTACAAAATAAAATGCATGAATGAACATAATTTAAAATTCTAATTTAATATTTTGTTTTTTATAACAATAATTTATAATTAAATGTTAATATCAATTAAGTAGATGAATAGCTGAAGTAAGTAAAGTGAAAAATGTTTTGTGTAAAATCTTTGTATTCTTTTTTACATGTCTTAAAATCTAGTCAATTTAGTAAAAAATTTATGATTTTCAGTTTTGTATTTCAATTCTTTATCATTTGAAATTCATAATTAATTTTTGGAAGAGTGATTTCTTTATTATAAAGCTTTAATAAAGATTGAAAATATTTCTCAGAAAATACATTGTTATATAGAATTAGGTTTTAAAATAATATTAATAAAGCAATTTTTCAAAAGAATAGATAAATGGATAAAAATACTGAAGCTTTGTATCTAATAGATTCTTGAATTATAATTATTTTAAATTCAGAAGTTTATTAATTATTATGCAGTGCTGCCACAATGTATTGTGTATTTAAGTGATGTCACTTCATTATGTTTGTCACCTGCAGCAGGGTCACAGCATGGTTCAGGGTCAGACTGATTCCATGGATAAATCCTTGGTGACTCATGAAGTGACAGGTGCTCCTGCACAATTGGGGTATGTGATAAGATAATTTATAATTTTAATATATACTTATTTAAAATTTTTCTCTTTAACTTTTTAAAATTTCTTTTTATATACAATATTATATTTTTAATTTATGTAGTATACAATATAATATTTTAAAAATTATTTATTGAATATTTTGAACAGTTATTACAATGAAACTCATTAAATACTGAAATTTGTATTTCATAAATATATACATATTATTTTAGCTTGATATTATACCAAGATACAGTAGACTCTCCCATATCAGGACTCTCTAGCTTATCCAGACCAATCAAAGACAACCAAACATTTTTGAAAATATTGTATGCAACTCTGAATCTTACCTTTCTATACTGCAGTGTATATTTAAATTTTTTTTTTTATTAAGGTTGCCTTGAAGTTTGAAAAATAACACAATGCATCAACCACTGCTGATGTGCTAATGATGAGGCATTTGTGTGATTTAGTAGCTCATCAGCAAGTTGAGAAGAACAAAATAAACAACTTTAACTCAAAAAATTCAAAATTAATTATAATTGTCAAAAATAAGCATCAGTCAAAATAAACATTTCTTATACAGTTGGCATATATGTTAGTTTTATTGGGCTGCAATTTGAAAAAATTGTAGTCCTATAAATTCTTACTGTCATCCGTCTGTCTGTCTGTCCTTCCTTAATCTTTAGAACAGAATTAGACAGATGAAAATTGAGACCAGACATGAAAAGCTTGGGGGCAGGAACTATATATGAACTTCTAGTTTGGATCTGAAGTCATGTTGTTTCAATTCAAACATTTTCTCCTGAAAGGTGTTAGATAGATGACCAGCACAACTCTATTGTTAAAGGAAAAGTATGATGTACAGGGGCAAGTCATTAATTTAAGGCGGAGAGCATATATTTTAAATTAAATAAGTTAAAAATGTGATTAAAAATTGTAGCCCACATTTTAATAATGTCACAATAAATATTTGCTTGTTTAAAAATTATAACATTTCCTTATCTGGAGTTTTCTAATATCTGGATCACTCTCATCCACATTAGTTTAGATATGGGAGAGTCTACTGTATTTTAAATAATTTGATACAATCTAAAATAAAACAAAATATGTATATAATAGAATAATGAGGAAAATATAATAGAAAAAAAATGATTAAACTGATAGATTAAAAAAATTATTGCTATTATTATTAAAATTAACTGTTTACTTTTATTTAATCTGAAAACATAATTCAAATATAAAAAATTGCCTTTAACAATTGTATCTCATATCTGTAATGATCTTCCATTGGTGATTGGTTGAGTCATCCTATTGATGAATCTTTCCTAGCTTTCAGGGTTTTTTTATTTTTCTTTTGCACGTTTATTGGTTATTAATTAAATATCAAACTCAGCTTCTTTTAAAACACTTAATAAATAATGTATTCTCAGTGATAGAAGGTGTTAAATGTTTTATTAAGTGTTATTGGTTATTGTTATTCCTTTATGATTTCAGACCTCGGTGGAGGTCGAAAGTACTTGTGGAATTTAATAGTGACATAACACTCGTAAAAAAAGGTTTTTCATGGATTGTTATTTTATGACTTCATGTGGGAATATTTCTTAATACTTTTAATTCAGCTATTCTTAAGCAACCTGTTGGTCTTTTTATCTCATCTAAATGTACAAAGCTTGTCTTGAGAGGTGTTGATGGGTACATTCTTCAACTGCTTTAAGTTTTTTTATTTTCTCTTATAAACTGTAATAACCATTTTTCCAAAGGATAAGCCAGAGTTGAGAGAATTACAGTTTTAAGAGTTTTATTTTCAGCTATTTTGGAATATTGGTGGTTTTCTAAAGTTTTGCTAGGTTGTTCATTGCAGACTGTCTATGATTCTAAGCTTTACTGTTTCTAGGATGTTATGATCACATGTAAGAAGTGTTCAGGGCTAATTAAATATAACAATTTGCTTATTTGCTCATTTTTGAGGCTTAATTTAACAGTTTTACCTGTTCCTTTCCTTTTATTAACAATCAATCAGTATTTATGGCAATAGACAGTTCTATTATCTATATAGATAGATTATTTTTTTATATCAGCAACTATAAGCTTTAACTTGGCCCACACTATTTGAGCTATCTCGCCTTTAATAATTTATGTATGCTTTCTATATAATACACATCTTTGGTCATTTTCATAGCAAATCATGATTTTATATATTCTGCTTTTACAACTTGTATTAGTTGGTTCATTTATAATTATTATATCCAAATTTAGCCCGATCATTTACGGCAGTTCTGGGTATATATCTAATCACGATCAAATTAAACAGAAAGTTTATGAATATTACATAGCTTTTTTCATAGATAATATTTCCACTGCAACAACTGTAACAAAATATTCTAAATCAGTAAAAACCAAATCATCTAAATACAACAAAATTAATATTAAAATATTAGAAAAGAATATTAGAAAAAATTTTTTATTGTGTCATTTGTTTTATTTATCAAATAATAATAAATACAGTATATAATAATATAATAAATGTTAAAATAAATATAGAAAAAATTAAATAACATTAGAAAATAATTTTAATGTGGAGAATGTCTTATGATATGAATTATATGAGTTGATTGCTCATCTATTATTCACTGTAGAGTTATCTGCAGTGAATAAACTTAGTTCAGATATACATTCACTAGTGAAAATGAAAGCAGAATATGAAAAACAGTTTATTTTGAATAAAAAATTTGGCTGTCAATGTCATTTCACAAAACAAGAACATAAAATGAGTTATTATACCAACTATTATAAACATCATTAAAATAAGATAGCAGCTGACAACAGAAACTGATTTTTTTATGCTTGCTTTGTCCGTTTATTTATTGAAAAGAAAGAATGACTTAAACACCTTATAATTCCAGCAAAAAGTTTTTTATTGCTAATGTTTTTGATCATTCTGAATGATAATCTTCAGAGTACAACCATAATAGCTAATGAATATGTCAAAAGAACATTGTATTCAGAAATACAAACATGTCATTTGTCATTGTTTATATTGAAAAGAAAATTTCAAAATTAATTATAATTGTAAGAATATAATTATAAAGTATATTCCTTGTAGCTATCATGTTTAAATCAATTTATATCTAGAAATTAGTTCTGATTAGTGGTGAATATTTTTTGCTAGCTGAAAAGTTCAGTCTGTTAGAATATGATTGAAATTTGCAAAACAATATTTTGCCAGAAAGGATGTTACAGTCAATACAATATTTGTTTCTATTTCCACTTTTCACTAATAATTAGCTCTCCATATAAACTAAGCTTAAAGTAAAGGCATTAAAATTATTTTTTATTTAATTTTTTTGAGTTTATATAAACAATTATTATTAAATACTTTATTAATATTATTTGATAAATAAAACAGAAATGAAGTCATGTGATAAAAATTTTGTCCTCAGCAGTCAACTCATATAAATGAAAGATATGCTTCCTTATATGGTACAAATTTGATGGATTATAATTGTCAGATCATTCATTAGAATGCTGAAATTCGTTTTTTTATTCAAGTATTATTTAGAAAATGATAAATGAAGATTTATTTTAATATTATCTTTTAACTCAAAAGTTATTAAATAATATATTTAATTTTGTACAAATGTCAATATAAAACAAAAAACAAATTTCTACATGATAGTTTAAAAAATGAAACAAATAAGCCAAAATTGTAATAACAATATCTTTATTTTTAATTTCATTAGCAAAAATGTAATGTTGGAAAGTAATATTCATGTATATAAACAAGAGAAAACATTGCCTAGTCAAATTATGGTTATCATTTTAAATATAAATTATTTTTACTCAGAATTATATTTTTCTTAATATTTTCATTGTAAAATATTTGGTGTTTAAATTGAAAGTTTCACATATAATTGTCATTTCTCTATATGTAGTTCTTTTTGTAATTAGTTTTTATTATTTTAGGTTTATTATGTGTAGATAGTTTTCTATTTGTTTGTAGTTCCTATGAAATTAAATAATAAACATACTTTTGTGAAGCTTTTTATTATTTTTCTTAGTTTACTATTATCATAATACAGTTATTTTACAAATTTTCACTGAAGTGGAAATTGATATTTGCTTTTGAAACAAAAATATTATTAAAACACAAAACACTATATTTTGTATTTTACATCAACAAATTCCTAAAAAAAAAATAAAAAATTTGAAAATGATTTTATATATAAGTATTCATTCTTCATAGATATAACTTTCATAACTATTTCTGACATTTTCAAAATATTTTTTTATAAAATTAAATTAAAGCAATCCTTCTATTTATCAATACATGAGTAATTAGTTCTATGAAAACATTGCATAAATGAAAAGCATATAAATGGAACCATGGAGTTTTTCCAAAAAATATAACTCAAATTTAATTCTAAATTACACAAGACCTGTAAGTGGTGAATAATAAACCCTATATGTAAAATAAATACTTTTAAATTACAAATTCTGAAAGTTTATTTTAGTTTTATTTATATAGAGGCACAAATATTTTGTTTATTATAAAAGGTTTATATGCATTTTGACACAAACATGTTAAATTGCTTGTTCCTCCCAAACTTTAAGAGAAATATCCAGAGGCATTACTTATGAAATACTGTATCAAATGTTAATCAAACTGTAATAAATGTAGTATAAAGGAAATGTAATACATACTAGCATACAAGGAAAAAATACAAGCATCATAATGTATGAAAATACTTTATTGTCATTCCAAGCTATATTGTATGTACAATCTATATGTACAGAGATATTTAAATCATTGTCTTGAAACTAGTTTCACTATGAGTTTTTACTACACTACATATGCCTAGTACACAACTGTAGATAAGATTATTAAATAAATTAAATTGGAAACTCCTGAATTTGTATGATTGCAATGTGTATACTAGTATATACACAATGTATGTGAAGTTAATTCACTTCAATGAGTTTAACCTTTAAAAGTTTTAAATTTATGCCTTGTGGTGACATCTGGTATCTAGTTGATTATAACCAGGTTAAAGTGAATTTGCATGAATGAAGACTGTGTAAATAGAGGGATTACTGTATAAATAAGCTAATAATTGATTTATTGATCAAAATACAAGAAAATTTTCATATTTTTATTGTCAAGAACAAGTATCTGATATACTGTCTACAACAATAAAATAATTTCTATTGTTACTATAATAAAGTATACTCTAATTTAAATTGAGTGATTTCTTTACGATATATATATTAAAGATAAAGATTAGGTCATTTTGGTGTAACTATGTTCAAATAAATGCAAAACTCACTACTCACCACACCTATATATCAAACACAAACACTGATCAATTTACGGTGTGGAATGATCGACTAATCATAAAAAACAAACGTTTTCGAACCCCTTCTGGGCTCTTCATCAGGTTTTAGCTCGGAAATTCAATTTTAGCTTCTGGGCTTGTAAATTCAATTGACAAATCTCAATTTGTCAATCGAATTTACGAGCTAAAACCTGATGAAGAGCCCAGAAGGGGTTCGAAAACATTTGTTTTTTATGATTAGTCGATCATTCCACACCGTAAATTGGTTCAGTGTTTGTGTTCAAATAAATGATTATCTATCAGCATTTTCCTGTGTAAATTGACTTTAATTTGCTATTAAAAAAAATAATGTTTTTTAGCCAAATAATATAAAGCATAGATAAGGTCATGTAGTTAATAGGTTAGGCATATGTATAAAAATTTACAAAATGTATTGATAAGGTCAGATACTTATGTATGAACTGATTATAAATCTGATATTTAATCCATTAATAACATGTGGAAGTTATATTTAGAAAGATTTATATAAATGAGATATGAGTTTCATTGTATAGTTGATTTATATATTTAGAAATTTCTAATATTTTCTAAAATAACAAATACAAATATATATATATCAAAATTTTGTGTAATTATAACATTTTGATTCACTTCCTAGATTTGTGGCTGGTGTTATTTTAAGAGAAAGGTTGCCTGCATTTGAACGCATGTTATGGAGAGTTTGTAGAGGAAATGTCTTTCTAAGACAAGCAGATATAGAAACTCCTTTAGAAGACCCTGTTACTGTATGTTTTTTTTTTAAATAAGTAAAATTTTTATATTAAAACATATTTATGTATATTTATTATTTTATCAAGGGTGCTCAAGTACATAAATCTGTAGTTGTCATTTTTTTTCAAGGAGAACAATTAAAAACAAGAGTAAAAAAAATTTGTGAAGGGTAAGTAATTATAAATCTATGCCTAAATTTAATGTTTTTTGCACATTTAGTTTTTTCTTTCTACATTTATAGCAGTAATAATTAAGCAACATTTTTCTTTTATATGCTTAAACTTTATTTTCATTTATTTTATTAACCAATGTATATATAACAATTTTGAAATGAGATGTTATAATTTGGTCTTTTTGTTTATTAATTTGACATTGTGAATCATAAAAAATGTCTGTCAAAAGTTTATTAGTAATACAAATATATAAAATTTGTATATAATAATAGTAGTAGTAAAACTATAAAAAATTTTAAATGCAAATCATAATCTATAATTACTAAATGAAGAAAAAGTAAGCAAAATCAATGTTTGGTAAATGCTAGTATTGTGTTTAAAAAACTTTAAATATTCTTACAAATATTCAATATTACATTTCTATAAAAATTTTATTGAAAATCTTACTAAGTAAATTTTTTAAAATTTAGTTTTATATAAAATGTATAATATCGATATAAATATACACATATTACTTCACATGAAGTCAATCTAATAGAATGCCGACTGGTGTAACTAAATTTATTCTCCAGCAGATATTTTTAAGTGCTTTGGAAACTTTTTCAAATCAGATAAAAATTAGAGTTCAAACTGCAAAACTGTAATTTAAATGCAAACATACTATACATTTTGCTATCTCTCTAGTATATTTGTGTGAAATTTATAAACCACCTCACTCATTTCTAGTACTCAACCAACTACAGTTCTCGGAAAGTTTAAAATATTAAGCACTGTGTGTTACAAATATGCATTGCATGGTGCTTAATATATTTCTGCAACACATACTATACATTGAAACCTGAGCTGTGTTACTTTGGAGCAAAATGCCAGCTATATAAATGTAATGGAAATAGTTAAAACATGGCCTATGAGAATAGGAATTGCACTCGGTCCAGTAAATTTTTTTAATGATAGAATACTAATAGGAATGTAATTTTTTCTCCCATAAAATATGAAAAATGAGCAAATTGCCTTTTCTAATGTCACAATGAATATTCTTGCACAATGAATGTGAATAAGTACAGTATTGTAAAAATAAAAGCACAAAAAACAAATATACAAGAAACAAAAGTCATTTTCTCTCATTGAAAATAAATAGTAAAAAAAATAGGTATATTATTTCAGTGATTATTATATTTCTCTTGGATTTGTATCAGCCCATTTATGCAATCTTCAATGTGATAGAAGTTTTGTTGAATTCATAAGCTGATAAACATACATGCTCAAGAAAAAATTATTCAGGCCAAGTGTTGCAATTTTGCAAAATGCCTAAAAATTGAGAAAAACATGCTTTTTAACAATGCAGGTAAAAATATATTAAATAGCCATCACATTTGTGCTATTTTGTTCAAAAACAGGATTATGGCCCAGGTAATATTTAATGGCCCACTATTGTGGCATTTAATGTGCTTAAAATGCTTCCATTTGGCTTTTAAAATGTATTAAGTGTTTTATTTCCCCCATATATAATTGCAATGACAGTGGAGCTCTTGAAGTATATAATGATTAAAATATATGTTTAAATCAGAATTATAACATTGATTGAGAAGATAGTTTTGTTATATTTCTTAAAGGTAACACTTAAACTCTATTAATTTATAATATTGTACATTGCTTTTATTTTATTTTTAGTTTTCAAGCTACATTATATCCTTGTCCTGAGACTCCAGCTGATAGAAGAGAAATGTCTATTGGTGTTATGACTAGAATTGAAGATTTGAATACTGTTAAGTATCATTTTTCTAAAGCTTTATAAAAGCTCTTTTCATAAAAATTATTTGTTTAGAACTGATGTTATTATCATTTATTTATAAAAATCAAAAATTTATTTTTTTGTTACACTTCAAAATTTTATTCATGAAGTTTGAGGTATGAAATGTATAGTGAATAATTTTTTATGAAAAGTCTAAACAATTTCAAGATTATTAAAAGTAAAAACACTCAAATAAAACAATGTCTAGAAATAATAAATTATCATATAGATTACATTGAAATTTTTAAAGTCATTTATTTTAACTAATGACAATAAGATTATACAATATTTTTTATTGAAACTGTTTTCAAATCAAAATCTGTAAAATGAATTTCAGCTTTATTTTGTGAAGTTTAAACTTTTCAAAACAATAACAATTATTAGTTAAACTTTCAAATTACTTTAATGTAAGGGAGATAATTCTTCAATGAATGATTTATTGACAGTTTACTAATAAAATAATTAAAGAAAAGCATGATGGAATTATATTGTTCCTCAAGAAATATATATCTATCTATTATAATAAATGATGAGAAAGATACTTGTTAATCTTATTTGTTTCTTTTTTCAATGTTCTTGAAAAGGAATGTCTAAAATAACTAAAATATATCCAAATAACTACTGATAATGTTAAACAAAAATATATTGTTAAGTAGATTAAAAAACAATTGAAGAATATGAAGTATCTACTTTTTCAATGTATACTTATGATTGGTCTTACAACAGAATAATATCAATAACACAGTTATAAATTACACTAATTCAATGATATAGTAGTTAAAAACTTATTGAAAGTACTTTTACCTTTAGAAAAATTAAGCTTTCTTCAATCTCTAAAATAAAAATAGATTTAAAATTTTTTTGAACCATTCTTTTGAATAATAAATATTCAACTGAAATATTTTAGAACAAGAAATATGGTAAATAATTATTTAAAAAGAATAAAATAGATTTAAAACAATGTGTAAGTATTCAGTTTACAAATTTTTGATTTTTTATAATCACACTTGCATGTTAAACACGTTAAATTAGTAAAACTTACATACATCGCATTTTGGATGGTTGCAGGTTGTATTAACTGGATTTATTAGACTGATTAATATTGATTCTACTAAAAATAGATAATAATTGCCAACAAAAAATATACTTTGTGTTTAGAAAATTTTGTTTGTACAATTGTGTACGTGAGCAAGATCCAAAAATTCCTTCAAGTACAAGTTATTAACCTTTAGAATTTGGACTAACAGAGTCTTGTATTATTTTTCAGAAAAAGGCTTGTTTTCAACAGTTTTTTGACCTCTTTGAAAGCTTTGTGCCATCTAAAAACACAATAGAGTTGCATCTGCCATAGCTTAGCCAAACTTTCAGATGTTATGCTGGGAGGTTTATTGACTTTAATATAAAATTTGATGGCATAATTTTTGTTTGATATTTGTTTTCATTAAAAGTTTTACAAGATTACTCAACATAACTTTGCACAAACCATAATAGCTTCATACTGAAAAAAGTTGCATCAGCAAATGCATTTTTGGTTAGATAACAATTCCATCTATACAAGAATATGCAATATCATCTGCAAAATGAAAGTTGAGCATATGAATTTTTGTCCACTTTTTCTCTTGGGGCATATTCTGTACATTCAGCTGTTGGGATGTGAGTCTCTGTTTCTTTCTCTCTCTCTCTCTCTCTCTCTCATCCAGCATACTCATTTTATTTTTCCATCAACATTCTTTTATTTTCTTAATCATCTCCATCATTTTCTAGCTAAGAAAACATTTATGTAAGAAACAACCAGATATCAGATTTTTAATGGCTTCACCTCCTGCAAACCCAAGTTTTATGAAGAAGGCATTCATGTATTTGTCACTTGACAGAAGTTTATAGATGCTGCTTGAGATAATTTTGATTACAGTGCTAAGTGCTGTCATATTATGTTTTGTGATTTGTAAATGTGTTCTGTGAAATTGGTCATTTTATATGCAACAACCTTATATTTATTGTGTGTATTGCTTGAAAATTTTATATTGACTGTTGTTATATATATTATTTATATGAGGTTCAAGTAAAAATGAACCAAACTGCTATCACAAGTTTTATTATGGCAGCATACAAAAATTCTTATACCATATCATCTTGAAAACAAGCTCCTCTGGCAGCTGCACACTTTAGCCAGCATCCATAACATTTGTCGAAACAACCCTTAAGGCCATTTATATTTGCTTAAAAGCAAATATAAAGCAAATGGTCAGAAGCAAAATGAGGCATGAAGGGTGGTGCCACAGCTTTCACCCTTCATGCCTCAGCCCTTCACTTTTTTTCATGTTAAGGAACAGATAAAAGTCTGTGGTAAAACCACTTTCTAAAATTTACTTTTTCCTTTGGGGAAGCACTGTTATGCCCTTTTTTAATCAGATATTCACAATAATGCTCCTGTACAGCTGTTCCTTGTCAATGAATATTTGATTAAGAAGAACTTATTGTTTTTCACCACTTCTTTACTTTTTTATCTTGCTCATGCAGACTTTTATCTGTTCCCAAAACAAAAGAGAGATTGAAGGGTTGCAAGTTTCAATCATCAGAAGAAGTGAAAGTTACTAAAGTGGTGAGAGCTTTTAAAACAGCACAAAAATTTGCCTCAAACACTGTTTTGGCAAGTGATGAAGAAGTATGTTGCATCAAAGCAGCTTACTTTGAATGTGGTGTAGTATAAGAGTTGTATTTAACAATTAGTCTAAATCAACAAGACACATATGGTCTTATCACAGCAGCGAATGTGAATAAGCCCATATGATGATTGTGAAGTTGTCATGTTTACAATGGCCTTTTAAATGTATTTATAATTTATTTACTGTATAATTTTATATGTATGAACACCAACTGAAGAGGGACTATTTATTATGTCCAAAATGCATTTTGAATGTTCTATATTATGTACAGTACATTTTAAAGGAGTCTCAGTTTATTGTAAATTTTTACTATTAAGGTGTTAATAATCATTAAAGAATTTGTTAATTAATCTTATTCACTGGTGTGATAAGCCCGTATGTATGTATGTATGTATGTATGTATGTATGTATGTATATATACAGTAGACCCCCCTATAAAGCGTAGATACATTCCATGTTATATGAATTTCACATTGTAGGAATCCTTAAATACATGAGCCAATCGCAGCCCGACACGTGTGAAGTTTACGGACTACAGCTGTTTGAAAGGTTTTCTTCCATAAAATTAATCGATTCTAGACTAATTCGACTCAACATTTCCAAAACACATATAATTTTTTGGGGAACAATCCATATAAATTATGCTATAAACAAAAAATTGTAGGATTACTTACCAAGTGTGCACCGTTCAACATCGCCATTGCTTAAGTTTGTTTTCATCACGGAGCAGCGCACCAAACAGTGGCCGCGATTTTTGATAAGTTATTTTTCTGCGAAAAATTTGTTGAACTTTGGAGACATCATTAATATAAATAATTTNCTGGTAAAAAAATTTACACTTCTGCATTAGATCTAGTCAAATGTTTCATGTACATAATCAACAATCCACAAGACATTCCAAAATTTTTTACTTGTGTCATTATATGTATGTGAAACTCAAAAATAATAGCAATAAAGACCTTCACACAATACAGAGCTATCACATGCCTTCTGCAGTGCAAAGTCTAAAATATACTTACATTATACTTACATCATTCATCACAAACAAAATGTACCATCAAATAGAACAACATTCTTACAGAATAACAAAAAGACTGTTGAAGAAACAACATGGGGTGAAAAGAATAGTTATTCATGGAATTAGTTATTCTATGACAAGTGCACAAATAATACATGTGGCATACATACAATAGATTACAGGAAAGCATTCAATAGCATCCTACAGTTATAGTTGTACACATGCTATACCATGTACAAAAGATATCCAACATTTATTACATTTCTAGGAAATGTAATGAAATACTGGAGAACTTTAAAACAAACCAAATACATATTAGGTGAGACATTTTCTAGGAAGATTTTCTAAGTTCACTCTGTATCTGTCTGGCCTTAAACTCAATGTCTAATAGGTTAAACAATA
Source organism: Centruroides sculpturatus (assembly GCF_000671375.1). Lineage (NCBI taxonomy): Eukaryota > Metazoa > Arthropoda > Arachnida > Scorpiones > Buthidae > Centruroides > Centruroides sculpturatus. Next base: position 585,239 of record NW_019384321.1, read on the forward strand.
CAAAATATTGATACATCAAATAAAATAAAACAACACAAAATGCATTATTCCATCTTTTATATATGGACAACTTAAAACTCTACACATCAACCCAAGTACAACTAAAACATGTACTAAATATTACATACATTACTATTGACATACAAATGAGGATTGTTCTAGATTAATACAAAACACTTTACAAAGCAAAAAGGAATTTTGAAGAATAGTTTTGGACAATATTGAATTCATGGACAAATGGAGGTCTATGATTATTTATGATTACAACAAGCCAAGTTCACAGAACATACACAAGTAGAATAGAGACTAACAGAAAAAAATGCAACAGATATTGAGTATAATACTTAATACTAAAAACACATTTGTATAACAATAAACACATCATCCCAGTACTCATGTATTTATTTCAGGTTATATGTTTGAACTGTTCTGTTTCTCTGTATTAATGAAAGCACAGACAATATTAACAAAGTATAACAAATACTACCCTAAATCCTCCATAGAAAAGTGGACTTTCTCATAAAGAGGGAAAATATGACTAGACTCCACAGTTATATCTACATAACAAACAAATACTCTACAAGAGTATTTCACTGAAAATCATATATTATACTATATATATACTTATATATATATACAAGTATATATACAAGGGTTGTTCAAAAAGTTCCTGAACTTTATTTATTACAAAAAAAAAAATACTTCACTTACAATTTATTTGTCAGGGTCTCCTTCAAAGTAGTCTCCTCCCCAACATATACACTTATCCCAATGGTGTTTCCACTTTTTGAAACAGTCCTGGAATGCTTTTTCCGAATGCTCATAAGCTTCTCCGTCATTTTTTTATCTCTGGAATGGTGGCAAATCTTTTTCCTTTGAGCGTGTTTTTTAATTTGGGGAACAGGAAAAAGTCGCAGGTGAGTAGGGTGGGTGGGTAAGAGCACAGCAGTCTTGTTTTTGGCCAAAAACTCACGAATTCTGAGGGACTAATGAGCTGGCATGTTGTTGTGGTGAAAAAACCACTTGCCACTCTTTCAAAGTTTGGGCCGTTTTCGCCTGATTCTGTCTCTTAAGCATTTCATAACCCCCAGGTAGTACTTCGTGTTGACTGTCTGGCCTGTAGATAGGTATTCACGATGCACAACCTCCCCTTTGCATCAAAAAAACAGTCAACATCACCTTAACATTTGAACAAATTTGTAGAGCTTTCTTGGGGCGGGGGGGATGTTTCACCACCAGGGAAGTTTCCATGAAGGATTTTTCGAGTTTTACACAGAATTTCACAGAACAACGCTGCTCCTTCAATGAGCTCATTTCCGCAGATTCGATTTTTTGCCAAACTCCACAAACACCCCTTCACATAAACAGTCATATCTAATCACCAAAACAAGATATCAATAAACGGACTGAAGGAGGTTACTTGGGAGGTTTCCGTGGACACAATGCCTTCAAGCAGATTAAAAAATATTCTCTATAAAACAGTTTTTTATGAAGCTTATAATATCTAAAAAAAAACAAATTGTAACAATAACGTAATTAACTTAGCAGTTTTCTAGAAAATATTTTAAATTACATGATTTATCTTCACTCCTGTACTTTAATTAATATTGAACATTGCTATTTTAAANAAACAAGATATCAATAAACGGACTGAAGGAGGTTACTTGGGAGGTTTCCGTGGACACAATGCCTTCAAGCAGATTAAAAAATAACCAACTGGAGGCATGCTATTCAGAAAGTTTGGGAACTTTTTGAACAACCCACATATATATATATACACACACAAGGTCTTCTAAAAGGAAAGCCATTATTTTAAATTATTGTAATTATGTTAATTATTATCTGAGAGCTTTGTAATGGACAGTTTTCCAATGTTTTAATGTACAAGTTTCACATTTCTTCATTACAGTTTGTGTGTGTGTAAATTGTGTCACAAGGCACCCATTCAACCAATACTCAAACTCTTCCTACATTTGTTACAGCAGATTTGTAGTCACGCCTTAACAGCAGCAACAATTCTACAGTTCTTGCAGACTACTCATGTTGCACAATGATAAGTGATTCTAATTTTGTGAACTGCAGAACACAAAACACTCTAAGAATCACCTTTTGCTTATGTCACTAGGTGTAGTAGACAACAAGACATTTGAATGCAGGTGGGAGATGAAACTCAGACAGTTACTCTATTGAATGGTAAACATTGCAAACTTTTCAGATAATAATTAACATAATTACAAATTTAAAATAATAGCATTCATTCTGAAACATACTATAAATATAGCACAATATTGATTTACATACAAGCTTAATAATGCCTGTATCTTACTTATACTTTAAAGATTGTATTTTAAAATTGAGTTGAATAAGATAAAACATAAATCAGAGTTACACTATGTATGATTAAGTTAATAAATTCAAAATAAAAATGATCATGTTCTACAGATTACATAGATGAAAATGAATCATAAAATATAAAATTGCTATTTTTAATAAATAAAGATAGATGTATATAGGAAAATTTATTCTGTTTTTGTTATATTACTTATTTCAATTAATAATTGAATTTATTGTTTATTTCATTTAAATGTGAACATTTTTTAAAAAAGAAATTACACAATAAAATAACTCATTTATCTCCTAAATTGAGGATACCAACTTTCTTTTTATTCACTGCAACATTTTCAGCTATATACAAATCATTTTTAACAGTTATATAATAGAATAGGATATAAACATTTTTACTTTCCTGGCACTGTTATACATAACAAAGAGAAAATATGGTGATTGGTCAAAAAATGACCACTCTTAAGATTTTCACATTTTTAGACTTGGACCTTGAAACATCAAGAAATGCAAAAAAAGATGGTTTTTTTTTTTCTGTGGAGGATACAATTTTGTTTACAGACCTTGAAGCTTAATAATGCCTGTATTTTATGTCAAAAATTTTGCAGGGAGGATTGATGCTACTAAATATTGGTGGTTAAAGGTCAAAGTGGTAGGGAAATTGAGGGGGGGTCTGTATGGCATATCTCTAGTAGGGTTGGACTTAATGACAATTTTACTCATTATTAGCATTTACTATTTTTTTTATAAAACCCATCTCTATTCTTTTTGCTTTAATTAAGCTTTTTGCAATTTTATAATTAAAAATAAAAAAGTTTTTTAAATAAAATATCACAACAGATGGTACCATATGCACAATTTTAAATGTTGCCAGGAAAGTTAAGTAACTCATTACTGGATTTTTTGGAATGGAAGATGATAAAAGTACTGTCATCTTCTGAGGTGTTTTGTTGATCTTGATCAGAAATGTCAGCGACATGTTTGTATTTTTTATTTTTATTATAAAAAGTTTGTATGAATGATGAAATAAAAATATGTTATTAATCAAAAATTTATTCTAGCAGGTAATGCTTGTTCAATCAAGTACTGTGCAAATTTTTTCCATAATTTGTATTCAAATACTAAATTGTTTGAGTTGGAACAGTTCAAGTATGGCGGTAAGTCATACCTCGAACCACCAACATACCATATTGTGGGTTTGAGTCACGCTTCGGGCCAAGTCTTTTCTTCCAGTTTAATCTAAATTATTTAATTAAATATTTAATTATTAATTTTCATACGAGATCGCACCTAACGTTTCCCTCTAGTGCCAAATTCATTTATAATTCAGAATTATACCAAATTATAGCTATATGATTTACAGCAATTGTTGGTGAGTTATTGCATTACATCAGGTTTATAGGGATGTTTATATAAACATACCACCGTATTTTATTCATCATTTTTACAAATAATTGCTTATGTATGGTTAAAAAAAGCTTAATAACACTTACCTAAAAATGTTTAATCTTCATATTTAGTAAAGTTTATTTAATCTATAAAAAACAAAACACAGTGACAGTCACAGTTTTAATAAAAAAAAAATATTGAATAACAATTTGCACCTAACACTTGTGAAATTTTGTATGGAGGGTTTCCCAAATTCTTGAACAATATTGGAGCCAAACCAGAAACTATGTTATATGGGAAATTTCACCAAGTTTTTAAACTGTATTGTACAAGGGATACCTGTATTTGAGTCCTACATTTTAATTTTTATCATTAAAGATTTTCAGTCATTCTTAGGCTGTTATATTTAATTATATTTTATTTATAGTTTATATAGATGTGAAGCCAAAAAAGTTATAATTTAGAGACCAAAACATTTTTTGTATTTTAATTAAAGTTGAAATCATTTATAATCTTTAAAAATGTTCCATAGCTCATTCCAAAAATTTTTTATATTCTATTCTGTTATGTAACAACTTCAAAGATGACTTGCATATAGTCAAAAACATTTCAGTAAATAAAAAGAAACTTGGTATCCTCAGTTTAGTGGATGAAGAGTAATTTTATTGTGCCAAATTATTCAGAATATAAAAATAAATTATTATTCAAATTATATTATTGTTTAGATTTTAAGTATTAGAATTGTTTAATGCATTGTAAATTTTTTATTAGGAGCAAAGTGGTAGTACTGTTCCTTCTATATTAAATAGAATGGAAACAAAAGAAATACCTCCAACATATAATAGAACAAATAAATTTTCACAAGGATTTCAGAACATTGTAGATGCATACGGTGTAGCTAACTACAGAGAAGTTAATCCAGGCAAGTCAAAATGCATTTTTTGATCATATGTTTTATGAAGTTTTTTAAAATCTTGCATATACTAAAATTTAATTCTTAAATTTTATTTATTCTTGTAATTTATTCTTGTAATTTATTCTTGTATTTATTATTTTGTAAAATAAAAATAATATCAAATCTGTAAACTCAAGATCAACATCTAGAAAAGCAAATTGAATAGATTATAGTGTTCTGGATGTATGATATAAGATGTGAAATACAAGAAGAGTTAAAAAGAAAAATTTTAATATATGAGAATAACGTGCAGAAATATATCCAAAAGATTGGATAAAAAAAAGGATTAAAAAAATTATCCCTAGTTAACTAGGAAGAATAGTTTTTCCATATTATTTTTAAAATATTCCAGTTTTTTCATTTCACTTATTTTATAATGTATTAATTCATCTACATAAAATTGCTAACAGAAATAAAAAAATAGAAGGGAAATACATGGCTAAGTCAGAAAGTAAGTTTTGTTTAGTTTTTGTAGAACTGTAAAAGATAAGGTAAGACATTCTGTTTTGTTTGGGCATTGTTGTCTTATTTTTCAACGTAACCACAAGATTTGTTTAGACATTTATTGTAGTATACCATTAGATTTTCCATAACATGAAATAGAAATTGATATCTTGTTTCTTGAGCCTTTTTACTTTGTCTTTGGCATAGTCATTATAGGAAATTGTCTTTCCTGCAGATGTTTTTTCAATTTTCCAAATGGTTTATCCTTTGATCACTTGTTATCTTTGTCATTTTGCAACTATTGATGCATTTGTGTTCTGTATATTGTTTCACTTGCCATCTAGCATGTATGACTATATACTATCTGATGTCCAAGTTTCAGTAAGCTATGCTTGTTTGTTTCTGAGTAATAAAATGGTGAACTTACTCCTATAGAATGTCAGATGATGCCTTCTAAATTGCCTAAAGTGTTTTTAATGGCAACTTCCATGATGTAGAATATATGGGATATACAATATTTTTATTTTTGCTTATACTAATATTGCTGAGAAGAAGATAGATAGATTTTTATTTTTGTTTTAACAATTTTCTGTGGAATATATGCCACCACAAGTAATGTGCAGAAAATTATAGTAATTACATACAGGAGTTATTAGACCTTAAAGTGTTTTAAATATTGAACTATTTATGTAATATATTTATATATATATAATAGTCCACCAGACAACCAAGAATTCAAGTTGTAAATCAAATTTTAGCATAAATACTTCATTAAATAATTTGTGCAGTGGGTTCAGCAGTGGGATAGTCAGATATGGTGCTACCCCAAAGTAGTGGAGAATAAACATGGGAAACTTTTGAAGTATTTTTTCACTTGTTTTTTCTGTTTTGGAAAAAGATTTTGTAAATAGTTATGTCTAGTAAAGAAAAGTCTTTTTTTATTGTTACATAATTCATTTTTTATGTGAATTTATTTTCATGGTAGTTTTTGGCGATACCCCCAAAAGAATTTAACGAATATATCCATCCCTCACCACTGCCACATGATCGCCCTGGACAGATATATCTGTCCCTCACTGTTGAGTGGTTAAAGCTAGCCAATACAGATATTTAGTGCTGTGTCCTATTTCTTTCAATTTTTTGTTTGATATTGTTATATAATAATTTTAAGTTATGAATGTATCCAGATTGAAGGTTCCCACATTCCCACCCAGTTTGCAGCAGTCACAAATCAAATTTGATTTTTCTTTGGGTTGATATTTTCTTTCAGACATTTTATGTCTGAAATAATTTATTTAACTTTAATTATTAAATAAATTAAATTGTTGCATAAAAGTAATCTGCACTTTTGAGCTACTTGGTTAATTGTTATATATTGTCAGCCTGGTTTATAAACCTTATATCTCCAAATTCCATGTATTTGAGATTATTGTATCATCATAATCAAAATGGTGTGATGTATCTTCTGTATGGTCATAAACCTTGTGTTTCTGGTGCATTTGATTTTAGATAGGTAAAAATTCATTGCCACAGATGCAGTACTTCTCTCAAAAACCTATTTTTTATATCTCCTGTAAAGTAGATATTTTGAAGATATGAGGTTTGTGAACTAGACTGACAATATGTATATTTAATACTTTAGTAAAATAAAAGTAGCTAATACAGATAGATTTATTTAAAAAGTTGCTTTCACAAAAGAAACTTTTATGACATTTTTAAATAACTCGAGAAAATAAAAATTCCAACTTTTCTTTTTATGAATTTTTAGTTTATTAGAGAAGACTTAACCTTGATTGAAATTATTTCTTCTTTCTTTCTGATTTATTAAATTTTTCTTTACAGCACCTTATACGATTATAACATTTCCATTTTTATTTGCTGTCATGTTTGGAGATGCTGGTCATGGTCTTTTAATGTTTCTTTTTGCTGCATGGATGGTACTTAAAGAAAAAGGTTTGGCTGCCCAAAAATCAGATAATGAAGTAAGTGATGTAAATAGTGCTATCTTCATTGATTTTACTTTTCAATATATTGATATAAAGTATTTCATGAATATTAATTTTGTAGTTGATAATTAATAGTTACTGTATTTCTGTGAATAACTAAAACAATACTTAATGAGGTTCAATCAAAAAGAAGCTAATTTGATATAAAAAGATATTAATGCTTAACTAATTTAAATCCAACTGCCATTCTCTTAAAAGTAGTCCTCCCCTGCATTTATACAGTGATTCAAACACTTTTTCCAATTTTCAAATACTCCTTGGAAGTCATTGTTTTGAAAATTTCAAAGTACCTGTTGTGATTAGGACTGGATCTCCTTGACCATAACAACAATGCTGCCTATTCAATTTCAATTTCATTTTGGAGAACAAAAAGAAGTCACAAGGGGTGATATGAGTAAACTATAATGAGTAAAGATAGTAGGGAAGACTGTCTGTCATAAAAAAAATAGTTTTTATGTTTAGAAAAATGCTCTTGTTTCAAAGGTTATATGTGCAGAGGAGTTATGATGGATCCAGTTCAGTTATACTGTAGTTCTGGTCAATTTCTGACAAATATCTTCTGCGTTTGATTCAAAATATTGCAGCAAAAGTCTGAAATTTACTATTTGACCAAGAGTAATTAGCATAATGGGATTGTGAACCACAATCCCATTATGATAAAGGGGAAAAAGATCAACATTTTCTTTGTCACACTTTTGTCTTGTTTTCTTAGGTCTGAGAACAAGATCTCATCCATGGCTTAGTTGGCATAGGGCTGAAAGCAAAAAATGTAGACCTTTTGCAAGAGCAAAAGGTCTACATGGCCTTTGTCAGTTATTTGCCCATGGTCAGTGATTGACCCATTAGTTTTTGAAATACTTTGTGGGGTGAGACTTGTTACCACCCTGTACTTATTTTCACTATTTTAATAAAGCATTTTAAATGAAAAGCTTTCTTATGCTTCAAGATATTTGGTTTTAAAATTGTAAATCACTACTATTAAATTTTAACTTGATACTTCTTAAAATACACTGAGCTCAGTACATTTTCCAAATTAGTGATTTATTGATGAAATTTTATTCATTAGATCATATGAATTATCATATGTGTATTAATATTATTTGTTTTAATTTTTTAGATATGGACTACATTTTTTAATGGAAGATACATCATTTTACTCATGGGTGGTTTTTCTATTTATACTGGATTAATATATAATGATGCCTTTTCAAAATCATTAAATATTTTTGGATCTTCCTGGCTTGCACCTAAAATGTAAAATAACTTAGCAATTGTTTTAATTTTATTATATTTTAAACTTTATTTATTTAAAATTGAAAGACTATTATAAACTTTACTTTTTCAGATCAAATGAATTTTATCCACCAAAAGAGGTTTTAAATCCAAAAGAGTTTGATGTTCCATATCCATTTGGAATAGATCCTGTAAGTTTCTTAATATTACATCTAAGATTTTTATTTAAAACTGATGTCAAAGTAAATTTTTTTTCATAAATTATCATAGTTACTCATATAATCCATTTTTGGAAAAAAATTGTGATTTGAGTGCATAGTTTGAGTGCATAGTTTATTTGAAACATTCAGTGATGCAACCCACAAATTTACTAATTCCAGTTACTAANTTTTTTTTTTAATTAATGCAATTTGCCAAATTTTCTTGAAGATCAAATATGTCTAGGTTTTAACTGGACATACAATGTAAAAATCAGACAGGTGGCAACACCAGGAATCATATTGGTGGGGATAGATAGCTTAGTTGATCATGGGAGGGGTACAAATATATGGTGGCTACAGTTTGTTTTATTGTGAGATAGTTGTAACCTGGAGTATGCCTGTATTACTAAAAATTTTCAGAAAATGATACAAAATTTGTGAAACAGTTTTATTCATCTCATTAAACTAGAGTAAATTTGTGTTGTTGTTTTATTAAAATGCAATATTTAAAACTTGCTGAAAACATAAGTTGCTGATTCATCTCATGTAATGATAAATTTGAATATAAAAAATTACACCTCAATTTAATATTTCCAGCAAAGAAATTCAATCTTCTAACATTTTTGGGCCTCGTCACAAACTGTAAAATGGAAGAACTGTTGTATAAATAGAATGCCGTCACATTCTAAGTTTAAAAGTTTTAAATACACTCGATTACAGGTTGTGACGTATCCTTATATGGCATACAGTTTGAGTCTAGATAGTATTTCCATGCATTTGGTACAAAAATGGCATTCGTGTTGATGCAGGCTCCACTCTTGTCCACCCTGTAAATCTCTACAGCTTCTAATGTTTTGCTGGTTGAAGTAACTTGGTCCCAACAGGGGAAATCCCCGGATCTAAGTCTTTTGCTTGCTTTGCTAGTGATAACAATAATTGATTGTTACAAGCAATATTATTAAATGTTTTGTTATGACCAATTTCATGAAATTGTTAAAAATTTTATAATTGTGAATTAACAACATATTCAAAAGATTTTATAAAAATATATTTTTGTGTTCATTTAACCATTCCTTAGCAACAACTATGCATTTATGTTGTTTAAAAATTCAATGTAAAATTGGTCTGAAACTGAGTAATAGCTCAAGAATGTGCTTTTCAATATTGTGAAATCATTTGTCATTACTCTTTTAAGACATTCTGTTTAATTTGATATATATGAATACTATCTTATAAATGTGGAACTTGTATCCAAAGTCTAGCATTACTTTTAGTATTACAAAGTCTTTTTCTTTTAGAAACACCTGTGTATGTATGGTAGGTCAGTGAAAAAATTGTTTACTTAAATGAAAAATGTTCATTTTTCTTTCAGCATTTGAATTTATAGCACATTAATTACTTCAAGAATAAGCAAAGTACAAATAAATGAGAAATATATGCCAGAAACAATGGAATTAATGGAATTAAGTAGGAATGTTATATTGGGTTCCTTTTGAGCTTATTTAGTTTTTTGAATATATGTAGGGACTCCACAATTACATGTTTGGGACAACAGTTCATATCTTAAAAGGCAATCCATTTAATCATCTAACAGTGAGCTTCCTGAATATTGGATCACTCTTATTAAATTGTTTAAGTAAATTGGATTTGTTTATGATTTAACATTAATATAAAATTTTATAACATATATTTTTATGATAATTTTATGTTCCTTTAATTAATTTAAATTCTTGAATTCTTATTCTAAATGTGTTTAAAAAATGTAACTTATTTTGTATTTATGTTCTGATCTTAATCCATTTTTGTTCAGTTTAGAACAATAACATTCAAAATTATTTACATCATTAGCTTAAAGTACTCTTAATTATATTTATACTGTTTGATTGTTTGAATATGTTTTATAGTTTTTAATACTATAAGATAGCTAAGTACTTATTAATTAAATAGCTTTTGGTATATAATTATGGTATTTTTTAGTAATATTTGTAAATATTTATCTTTTAAAATAATTTTGATATATTATTTTTAAAAGATAAACATTTACGAATACATGCATACCTCATGTTACGTACATAATGCATACCATCAAATAGTGGTTGTATTGTGAATTGTCATTTCCCATATATTTACATACATTTTATTTTAATTAATTCATACATGTATGTTAAATTTAATAATAATAATAATCTTTATTAGCATAAAGGGAAGTGTCCCTGTTGCAGGGGGCCATACAATGGGATATTATAAATTTTTAGTAATATTTACATAATATACAGGATATCAGTATCAAACAATTTGATAGTTATAATAATATTATTTACATTAACAGTCAGATGTACAATGTTGGTAATATTTAATATACTGGCTCAGATTTACAACATTTTTGTGATTTCAATGAAAAAGTTATACAGACTGTAGAGATCTTTTTTATTCAGTTCAGACTGTTTAAAATATTTCTATAATCTTGAGATGAGTCGTTTTGNATCAGTTTTCTTATATAGGCTCTACATATCAGTTTGTAGTTATTTATAAGTAATTTAATTATTAGTATTAATAAAGTAGTGAGTAAGTAATTAGTAGTAGTCTAGTAGTTAGTTATTATTATCACAGTCATGAATAATGTACATTCATATCATCATATATCTAAGATACTGATACTCATTAATTTAATTAACTAACTAGGTAGTTTCAGTTTTCCTACTAATTTTCACAATAAAATTGCCTACCTAGCCCACTAACCACTTATGGAATAAAAGTTAAAAACTCTTACTTAATAGAATTAGAGTAGAAGTTAGAAAATATTAGTCTTGTCTTGAATAAAGTATTTTAAAGGATTAAATAAAATTAAATCAATCACTTCTGTTTTTTTTTTTTACTTTTCTAAAAGTAGGATCTCAAGAAACAAATGGTATTGATGGTGTTGTCTCCCAACCTACTTCTTAATGAACTGCATATATATCCCACCCTATATAAGGCCTTTTCTGTCTCTACGCTAGTTGGTTTCAGTGTCATCAAATAATGATAAATCAAAGATAAGTTTTCACCTCTGACTCCCTCACTTTCATAAACAGCCATTTCCTTTTNGGACAAATGTTGTTTGGAGTTTTATTGAGTCTTTGGAATCATCGGTAATGCTATATTAACTTTTATAAATATTGAAAAACTTATTCATTATTCAGTTACTAGTTTTATTCAAATAATATCTATAGATACTATTTCAAATTGCATATTTTCTCTGTTAGTTAATATTCGAGGGCAATTATTTTTTTATTTGCACATATAGTATAACTATTTTATGTCTATTATTAATAAAGTATTTATTTATGAAAATTAGATTTTTAAAACAAATTATACTTTGAAGATTTCAAATTTGAAGAAAATTTCAAAGTATAATTTGTTTGTATACCAGAAATATTTGTAAATAATTGTTTGTATACCTTTTATATACCAGAAATAAGAAAATGTTGATAATTAAAAATTACACTTAACTATATATTATACATTTCATGCATTTCATTTTCTAATAAAGTTTGTTTATTAAATAAATATGTTACTTATCTGTTATAGTTTACAATATTTTTTAATTTTACATTATTTTTCTAAGTTTTTGTCAGGCTATTATTTGGGGACAGTTATTATTTCATGTTTTAAGGACAAGATCTGGTTACTGTTTGAGGGTGGCTAATACTCAAATAAATCCAGTATGCTGTAATTAGGGATTGCAATCCAGCAGTGTTTTTAATCCAGCTGGATTTTTGCTGGACCAACATCATTCCAGCTGGATCCAGCGCGGATCCAGCTGGAATGATGCGCGGATGTTTTTTGGTGCAATAAAGTGTTATCTATCTATTCATCCAAAATTTATGGTTTTTTTAAAAGAAATAAAACATTTTTTTTTAAATACTTAAGAAACTTTTATTTAAACTGGTCACTATAAATCAGTAAAACTTCTTACACATTTAAGTAGTAAACTTTGGTTCGGTTTAACACTTGAGATAGAGATTATTAACTTTCAATGTTTAGTTAGATTATAATTATAATGTAATCTTTAAGTTAAATAATAACAAAGATAATTCTACTAATTAATTTATATTAATATATTATATTATAATAATGTAAGGATGGATAATCANTAGTTATGCTTTATTAACCTTGATTTATATTTTACATTATATTTCAAATATTAACTTATTTCATACTGATAAAGTAATAAAGCATTGTTCAGTCAGCATACAAATGTACTATAGTATATCATTGAGTAATTCATCCCAGTTTAGAGTAAAATTAATTGTACTTATTCAATAATTTTGATAGTGCTTATTGAAGATATTTTCTTTCATGTCAGTTTTTATTCTTTAAGATATATTCTAATGCCATCTATTGTCAGTAGCATGTTTGAGTTCAGTTGTATTTGAGCCATGTTGAATTAACAATATTATTATCAGCTATGTTGTGTATTTATGTTTTTCATCCATTTACATGAGACAAAACATAATAGTTATTTCTCTGGAAAAAAAATTGAAAAAACATTTTATATCAGATTATATTTGCAGCTCCAAAGAAGAAAAGATTTGTTTTGAATTAATACATATAAACTTTCACTCATTCTATTTTGGTTTGCAACTTCATGAAAAATATTTAGATTAAAAGCAAACATTTACAAAATTGTCATATTGTTGCTATGTATTTTATTCATATTTTGTGTAATTTTTTTAATTGAATATGTAATTAGTTTATATTTAGATTTTGAAGATCAGTAGACTTTTGTTTAAATTATAATAAAATTCTTAAAATTACTCTGTAGATCTTTTTAGTTATTTATTTCAATTTATAATGATAGCAATATTAATTTTTGTATAACATTGTAATCTTAATTTTATTTTCAGGTATGGCAAATTGCAGAAAATAAAATTATTTTCATGAATTCTTATAAGATGAAAGTTTCAGTTATATTGGGAGTAGGACAAATGTTGTTTGGAGTTTTATTGAGTCTTTGGAATCATCGGTAATGCTATATTAACTTTTATAAATATTGAAAAACTTATTCATTATTCAGTTACTAGTTTTATTCAAATAATATCTATAGATACTATTTCAAATTGCATATTTTCTCTGTTAGTTAATATTCGAGGGCAATTATTTTTTTATTTGCACATATAGTATAACTATTTTATGTCTATTATTAATAAAGTATTTATTTATGAAAATTAGATTTTTAAAACAAATTATACTTTGAAGATTTCAAATTTGAAGAAAATTTCAAAGTATAATTTGTTTGTATACCAGAAATATTTGTAAATAATTGTTTGTATACCTTTTATATACCAGAAATAAGAAAATGTTGATAATTAAAAATTACACTTAACTATATATTATACATTTCATGCATTTCATTTTCTAATAAAGTTTGTTTATTAAATAAATATGTTACTTATCTGTTATAGTTTACAATATTTTTTAATTTTACATTATTTTTCTAAGTTTTTGTCAGGCTATTATTTGGGGACAGTTATTATTTCATGTTTTAAGGACAAGATCTGGTTACTGTTTGAGGGTGGCTAATACTCAAATAAATCCAGTATGCTGTAATTAGGGATTGCAATCCAGCAGTGTTTTTAATCCAGCTGGATTTTTGCTGGACCAACATCATTCCAGCTGGATCCAGCGCGGATCCAGCTGGAATGATGCGCGGATGTTTTTTGGTGCAATAAAGTGTTATCTATCTATTCATCCAAAATTTATGGTTTTTTTAAAAGAAATAAAACATTTTTTTTTAAATACTTAAGAAACTTTTATTTAAACTGGTCACTATAAATCAGTAAAACTTCTTACACATTTAAGTAGTAAACTTTGGTTCGGTTTAACACTTGAGATAGAGATTATTAACTTTCAATGTTTAGTTAGATTATAATTATAATGTAATCTTTAAGTTAAATAATAACAAAGATAATTCTACTAATTAATTTATATTAATATATTATATTATAATAATGTAAGGACAGATAATCAGTGGCTAAGTGGCTATCAGTCTTACCAGTTTTCTTATATAGGCTCTACATATCAGTCTGTAGTTATTTATAAGTAATTTAATTATTAGTGTTAGTAAAGTAGTGAGTAAGTAATTAGTAGTAGTCTAGTAGTTAGTTATTATTATCACAATCATGAATCATATACATTCATATCATCATATATCTAAGATACTGATACTCATTAATTTAATTAACTATTTAACTAACTAGGTAGTCTCAGTTTCTCACTAATTTTAACAATAAAATTGCCTAGCCTAGCCCACTAACCACTTATAGAATAAAAGTTAAAAACTCTTACTTAATAGAATTAGAGTAGAAGTTATAAAATATTAGTCTTGTCTTGAATAAAGTATTTTAAAGGATTAAATAAAATTAAATCAATCACTTCTGTTATTTTTTTGACTTTTCTAAAAGTAGGATCTCAAGAAACAAATGGTATTGATGGTGTTGTCTCCCAACCTACTTCTTAATGAACTGCATATATATCCCACCCTATATAAGGCCTTTTCTGTCTCTACGCTAGTTGGTTTCAGTGTCATCAAATAATGATAAATCAAAGATAAGTTTTCACCTCTGACTCCCTCACTTTCATAAACAGCCATTTCCTTTTTTAATAACTTATCACAATCCTTTTCAGTACTAGTTTCTTTCCGTTTCATAAAGTTTTCTTTTTCACGCTTTAGTTGGATCTCCAATTCTTGTTCCAATGTGAAATTCAGGGAATTCGGGTTATCTGGATCATCGTTTTCCAACTCTGTAATATCCTCTGTCATTGCTGCTGGTTCCACTACATATGCATTTACACAATTCAGCATATTTTTCATCTCCTGGCGCATTACATTTTTTTCTGCATGTGAAAGATAAAGCTTTCTAACTTTTTGGTCATACTTCTTCGGGTTCTGTATGTAAATAAGCATCCCTGTGACCTCGGTAAGACGCTGTTCTCTGATTCTTTTGTGGCGTGCCTCGGAAAGGTTGGCACTCAAGATTGTGTCCTGGCTTTTTAGTTTGTCTAAGACAAATTTCAGGGTTGTGTCAGCAGTTATCAAACTCGACTCTTCTGCAGAGAGCTTCTACGGCCAGTTTAAACTGCAATCGTTCCGTCACGTGATTCATTGACGTCACAACAAACTGTAAATTAGAATTATGCACCAGGACTAAGATAAGAGTTACTTATTTTATTTAGCGCAAAGACACTTTATTTAGCGAGAGCAGAAAGTCAGCTGGCAATTAGATCAGCAGAGGTAAAAGGGCGGGCGGTGCGGTGTAGAGAGGGGGTGTAGCACGTGTCGCACTGAACGGCAATGTAGCTCTCACCACCAAGCGATAGCGCACATAGCAAAGCGGCAAGGTTGACAACGTAGACTTTTGCGCCATTACTTAGAAAGTTAATTGAGTATTTGCGGATCCACAGCGCTGGATCCAGCACCTGGTGCTGGATCCAACAGGCCGAAAAATGTGCTGGATCCAGCTGGATTGCTGGATGAGGGATCCAGCAATTGCAATCTCTAGCTGTAATGTATATGAAATTAATGCTCAATAAGATACTGTGCTTGTTACTACATTATTACACATTGCAAGAAATTCTTAATTCTTAAACATTTATTTATTATGGATGCCAAGATACCATTTGAAATTCTAATTAAATAAATAAAAAGTTAACAATTTTTATTTTATAAAGCTAAAATTTGATTCTTTGCTTAGTTCTGTGAATAGAACTATAAGATTAACCAGTTGCTTGAGAAAAAGATTTTCAAAATAATTTAGACTTATATATAATTTATAACATAAAGTGAAAAAGTAATTTAATTGATTAATTTTTTTCTTTGTGAATATTTTTCTATATTAAATTCTATCAATATGAATCTTAACTTTTCAATTATTCTAATAAAATTTTTTATTAATTTCAGATATTTCAATCATAAGTTGAATATCATCTGTGAATTCATTCCTCAAATTATATTCTTGGTTTCCATTTTTGGTTATCTTGTGATAATGATATTTTCAAAATGGTCCAATTGGACTTCTGAAGATTCTGGCTGTGCCCCAAGTTTGTTGATAATGTTAATAAATATGTTTTTATTTAAATATCCTGATGAACCTTGTTATCTGAGGCCGATGTATGCTGGTCAGGTAAGTTTTTAAATTTATTTTAAATAATCAACCATTTAAATTTTCAGTTATGTAGAATTTTGTACATTATAAATACTCATTAATTAAATAAGGAAATTCATAATAAAAAGTACTTTTTCATGAATTATAATGCTTGACAATATAAAATTGTTTCATAAATTCTAAAAAGTAACTATTTTTTAAGTTTTTCCTCGTAAATCATTTTTGTAAGCATGGTAAAACATCAACATTTATTTTGTTAAGCATATTTTTAAAGTGACTCTTTCCATAATTACGGATTGCCTTTACAGGTTTTATATTCTTACTGAATTTCAATTTTTTTTCTTTTATTTGATTTTTAAACTAAAAGTCACAATTACAAATATTTCTTTATATTATTGTTATTTTTTAAAAGAAATTTTTTTTATTTTATTTATAATTATATATTACTTAACTGAATGCTTAATATTGAAATTTCATTTTAAACAGTTTATAAGGAGTTTTATTTATGAATTTAATGAATATTTTTCATCTTTAATTTTATTCTTATATTTCTAATAGGGTCCATTAACCCTTAGTATTATTACTGTATATGTTATTATTTGTTATTTGTTAAAGAAAACAAATGAAGTAAAATGGTTAAAAAAAAACAAGTTTTATTTGGTATTCATTTACATTTTTGACAGTATGCTGTTTAGGTAGTTCTGCTTCACTTACTTTATGATTAACAGCTCATTGTTCATGTAATCTAAATAAAATGAAAGTACAGAAAAATAAAATGTCTGAGATGATCCTTTCTAAACTGCACACCAGTTAATGCCATGTTTTTAATAGCCATTTTAGAAATGCAGCATATATAATGGTGCAGCTTATGTGAAGATTTTTATTTTATTCTAGTAATTTATTGCAGGGTTTACACAATAGTATACAACTTACTGTTGTGGATTATATGCAGGAAATTTTAGTATATTCACTTCTATTCAGTTTACATTCTTTTTCTTTTTAATATAATAATTCTCAACATAAATGTATTACAAACTGCTACTGTAGACTATATTTATAAAATTATAGACTTAACAGATATTAATATTAATTTGCAATAAATTTAAGACTGACAAAATGTAAGATGATAATTTTGAACTTTCTTAAGCAGATTATAATATTTTATCATATAAAATATTATTGCTTTAGTAGTGTTTATTATGATTAATTTAATGATTTAATAATAAAAGTTAGATTTATAAATATTGATATTTTTATAATTTTAAATTTATAGTTTATATTTGTAAAAGTATTGATATATTTTATTTTGTAGCCATTTATTCAAGGAATTCTTGTTGTGCTTGCTCTTCTTTGTGTGCCTTGGATGCTGTTTGCAAAACCGTATTTGTTGCATCGTCAGTGGCTTAATAGACCTAGTTTGGTGAGCAGAATATTTTATATTTTATCATATTTAACACAATAAAATATTTTTTCTATATTTATTATTGAATTTTTCTTATCTTATATGGTGAATTTTATCTTTATATACTGTAGTACATTATTTTGAATTTAAGCTGCATTCCCACATTACAGAGAGATTTCCAGGAAAAAATTCAATAATTAGAAATATAGTTTAAATTTATTAGAGTATAAAGAGTACTGCTTTTGTACTGCTATTAAAAAAATAAGCAACAAACATATTATCGTGAATGAAACAAACCTATATTATTGGTTTGAATGAAAGTTACAGAATAATTTTATATGGATAAAGTATACCACATATGAAAGAATAAATTGATTACAAGGAAAAGTATGAGTTATGACTTTTACTGTTTGATAACCAAATATATCATTGAAATGTGACTTTTGTCTAACTTAGTAGCATGTATGATGAATTCAATCTGCAGTACAAGCTTGATAACAGTAATTCATGTTATTAATGACATTGTTGATCAAGTTTTGTGATAGTAATCTCTATCCTTAGAGAAGATCCTGGTTGGAACTTCAAAAGAATACAGGGGATAATATGACTTGCAATCTATCATCCCTAACATGTCCCCTATATGCTGTATTAAATTCAGGTCTAGTGATCTTGGAGGCCATTGCATATGAAAAATTGTTTCACTCTACAAGTATCTTTCAACAGATTGCACTCTGTGAGATTAAGCATTATCATTAATATTGCATCTGGATTCATTGCAGTGGTGTATGGATAAACGCATGGGTGTAAAATTTTGTGTTGATACTTGTCAATGAACCACCTGGAAAAATGTGAAGCTCAGTGCAGCTGTTTATTGCTGTTCCTGCCCATGCCATGAATCCACTACCTCTGTAATGGTATTTTTCAAGGGTATTTGCCAATGATACCACATCCCTAGTCTCAGGTTCCCTTCTTATTATTAATAAAGTTTGGCAAGAATCACTGGAGATTGAATCATAACTTATCATGGTGAAGAATACTTGATTCTACTACTGTAGGCTCTACTTTTGATGTTTCTGGACTCAATCAAGGGGAGATACATGAGACCTCAAGAGAGGACTGAACAATTGCTCTCCTTACACATGGTCCACCCTTCTGCAGTCTGTAGAGACAGTTATCTGCCTATGATATCATAGAAGAGTGCTCCAAAGCTAGCTGTTCTGCTGTAAATAACCTATGACATCTTGCCAATGAAACAGAAATTGATCATCTACCACTAATTTATTCCATGGCATTTGTTAACATGATTATGAAAAAATTCATATTTGGAAATTTGATTAATAAAAGTCATGAAAGATTCATTTTATTATTATTAATACAGAAAATTTTTAATAAATATTCATATATCATAAAGGCTTTCATATCATTTTGAAACAGGCTTCATAAGCTGCCTGTTTCAATTCTTATGCTGAGTAAGAATACTCTGCATCAAGAGTTTCCTTACAAGTATACTGGAGACTGGGTTTGGTGTTCATAACAAATACAATAAGATTAATGAATTTTGAGTTCATTATTTTTATTATATTTTGTTGTTTTGAATTTAATTAATTAAATGAACTTTATAATGCTTTAGCAGTATTAGAGCCTGATGATGGTTACTAAAGTAGCTAAAAATGTTTGTTTATTAAAAATTTGTTTATTTAATAAGTTAAGGAGTTAAATTTTAAATTTATCTGTAAGTTTAAATTAAATAAGAAATATTTATTAATTTAATAGTAAATATTACATTATTATATTATACAATAGTAAGTTTAATATTATCTCTATTGTTATCTGATATTATAAAGTAATAATTTTTGTTATTTAGATGAATGTTAACAAGAATCAATTGGAAGGAAATGCGGAGGATGATGGTGAAGTTGTTTATCATGATGCAGGACCTAAATCACCACCTAGTAGTCAAAGTCATGAACAAGATAAATCTGATCATTTTGATTTTGGTGATGTATTTATTCATCAAGCAATTCATACTATTGAATATTGTCTTGGGTCTATTTCTCATACAGCATCATATTTGAGATTATGGGCCCTTAGTCTTGCACATGCTCGTAAGTGACACTTATAAAATAGTAATTAATTTAATAAATCTTCAATAAAATGTTTTATTAACAAAATATTTTAGAACTTTCTGAAGTTTTATGGACAATGGTAATGCGCATTGGACTTAGAGTTGGTGGATGGGGAGGAGGTATTGTGTTATATTTTATTTTTGCTGGATGGGCAGTCCTTACAATTGGTGTTCTCCTGATAATGGAAGGATTGTCTGCATTTTTACATGCACTTCGTTTACATTGGTACGTTATTTTTTCATATATTATGATTTGTAAAAAATTCTGTATGGTAGTCTAATGATAAGCTAGAACTGAAATGTTGATATATGTTTTTGCCATAACCTATGTATAAGGCCACACCATGCTTATTCAGATACTAACAATAATACTTTTCAATATATGATACAGTATATATATGTAATTATTAATACAGTCGCCCCCTATAACACTGTTGATTATTCCGTTTTATATGAATTCCATGTTGTACAAGTCATGTAGATTTTACAAATATGTGAGCCATTCACAGCCCAGCCCAAGGCAAGTTCCAATGCGGCCCAATAAACGTGTAAACAAAACCGATAATTTTATTTTATTTATTTATTTCAACTGCATAAATTCAAAAAAATAAGTTTCACAAATATGTATAAAGGGTTACACCTTTATACATATTTTATTTTTGAGTGGAAAGGAAATATTTTCAAATACTTGGAAATGTGTGAATGAGGAAAGAATACTAAATAAAGCTAAAGTTGAGACTCAAAGAATTATAGACCCAAATTCGGGGAAGGAGAGTAAGGCCAAAAGATAAAAAGTAGTGAGAAAGGTTAAATAGACCTTCTGTTATGCAAATATGGACCCTTAATTTTGAAACCTTCCTCACTTCTTTATCTTTTGTCCTTTCTCTCCTTTCTCCGCATTTGGGTCTATAATCCTTTGAGTCCAACTCCGGCTTTATTTAGTATTCCTTCCAACGTTGCATGATTTGGCTACTTTGCACCAAAGTTGGCTACCCTTTTTTTAGTTTGGTGTAAAAAATATAATTTGACGCATTGGCTACTTTTTGGACTACATCTTACTTATAAATATATTAGTCCAATAAAAATGCACTTTAAAATGGTGTTTTGTCATTTTTTATTAATTAGAGACTCAAATAAAACAAATATTTGTGTTTTTCAAATAAATTTTTGTCTCTTTTATAATAAATGAATTTATCTATTTCTAAGTAAAAATTAGAACTGTCTATAGAAGTAATTTTTTAAAATATCCTTTTTAGTGATAAAGATTTAATACTTATTACTATAATCTAGACATGTTAATCCTCAAATATACATTTAAGGATTGGGCCACAAGTATACATAATATACTTGTGGCCCAAAACTTCATGACATCTTCCAATGTGGCCCAGAGAAACAAAAAGGCTGGACACCCCTGTTGTAGAACATTAGAGGGTAGGATGGTAATTGAAAATTACAAAAGTTGCGTTGTGTAATTCATAGATTCATGAATGTTTCGTTCCTGAAATATCAGGCCCCATTTCTCATCTGGCTACCCCTGCCTAACCGAATCCACAATGGGTACGGAAAAAAGGCCGAAAAGAGTCAAAAGTTAAAAAAATACCATCGTGATCAACGTAATATACAAAACACTTCGCTACATTGCTTCGAAGTTACACATTCTAGAGAAGTATTCTTACTTAAATTTATTGAGATACAACTAGCAACAGAAACATATAGAAATGAAAACATCCAGTAGGTTAAAACTGCACTGCAGTCGTTAGATAGTAGCACTTAACTGTGCAATTACAAAATTTTCACACTACTAAAGCTTTTCCTGATCCAACAAAAATTGGCTCGCTACCCTGTTTGGAAAACGCTATCTTACTCAGTTATTAATTGATATTTTCGTTGATTTTTGTTACAGTTAAAAAAAATCGGTCACAAACTTTTTCGATATTGATCGCGAATTAATATGCTGTATACTCTATGTTAACTTGTTAAATTTATTTATTTTAGGGTGGAATTCCAAAGTAAATTCTACGGAGGTACCGGTTATATCTTCGTTCCGTTTTCGTTCGACACCATTTTGGAACAGGCCAGTATGGAAGATTGAGGATTCGGACAGACGCCAAGGACGTGCCATATTTAAAAATGGTTTCAGTAACTCCGCTTTCGTAGTGTCGTTGTCCGACATAACGTGATTTACGTAGTTCGTTCGGCGAAGTCGTAACTTAATTTATTGTAAAAGTCGTTGTGTATATAAAAATAAATTATTTATGTCCTCATCGAATCTGACTTTTTTCTGATCAACGTTTTTCCGGATACCGAAATTTCGAAGCAAGGAATTTCGTAAGTAAATGGAAATCTTCGTTCCAATTTTTTCGTCTAGATAATTGTCTAATTTTCGTACTGTCATTTATGCTTTTGATTTTTTTGGCAAAAAGTTCTTTCTCCTTTTTTTTCGAAATTCTGAACAAAAGATTATTTAACCTCGAGATATTCCAGCTTTCGTTCAAAAACGAGATTCCTTCGAGATATTGCTTTTGCTTTTCTAGATGTTAGACGAATATACTGTAGTTGTTGGCAGAAAACAAAAACCGGATCGATCCTCCGCTTCCAGTTGGAACGAAATGGAGACAATCGTCTTATACTGTTACAAAATAAGGCGCCAAGTGATGAGAATATTATGAAACAGTTCCTGGAAAAGTTGTGAACTTTTATGAAATTGGAATTTTAGGCAGTTGAAACTTCAATTTTTAAATCATCGGAATAAAATCCATTTGTTTACTTCATTACTTGTATAAGAATAGATAGCATCGATGGCGATTGGTTAACACGCTAGTGCTTTTCATTGCCAATACATCAACGCTTCAATCGCGATATTCGAATTCGAGCGATGAAATATCGTCCAATGCATAATTATTCCTAAAGGCGTTTTTACTGTATTTTATTAACGCCCGCTATCCTTTTTACGTTCGTCGAAGTTTGAAGCACTCGAGAATAAGTATACAAATAATGATTTTACTTATAGGAAACTAGCTATATCACTTACGGAAAGAGTATAGAGAAACGTTGCCAAAATTGGGTTAGCGTGAAAGTAGAAGCATTTCCATCTGGTAGGTGGATCTTAACTATTTTACACAGATACACGATGATTCCATGAATAGAAACCCGGTCGTGTGGTTTCCGAAGGACGAGACAAAAATGACGATCAAAATGAGAAGTTCAGACGGGATCTCTGTTCTCTATTTAATATTTCTTTACTTGGCTACCAACGGGCTTAAAACATTTACACGGGATAGTTTCTAGTAACTTCAAAATCCATATAAATATGCAATATAATATTTAAAATGTAATTTATTTATATTATACAAAAATTGAATTTTAACCTGTAAACAAGTTTAATTTATCAAAACATGAATACCTTTTTAGTGTTTAATTTATTGCAAACTGTTAACAGACTACAACAAAGTTGTTAAAATACATAAATTTAAGTGTACAAATTTAAAAGCGTTTATATGTATAATTAAATTTTTAAATTTACATTCCTAGGAGTTAGAAATATCTCAAATTCTGACATGCTTTGTGTGTATATTTCTATTCGGTGTGGGATGATTAAAAAGAAATTTGCAAGTAAGTAAAAAATTTAAAATATTGAAATCTAATTAAACATATAAATTCAAACATAAAAGTTAATGAGATAAGTAAAACTGTTATATATTTGGTCATTTGTTTAAGTTTAAAGATATATTTTTCAGTTTATGCATTTGTCAATTCCAGCATTATTAAATTACTCTTTTGTATATAACCTAAAAAGATATTGAAGAGATAAAGTTTCAGATAAATTTTATTGAATTGAATTACAATAATAACTACTACTATTATTTTTACCTTTCCGGTTGTTATATATAACAGGGAAAGTAAAGCGATCGTTAAAAATGACTCCCAAGATTTTTACATATTTGGACTGGGGAACTTGAAACGTCAAGAAATGAAAAAAGGGGGGGAGTTTTTTCCTGTATGTATGGATGTTAGTGTGTGGGGGAGGCATGATTTTGTTCACTCACTTTGAAATTTGATAACTCTTACCTTTTATCGAAAATTTCTGAAATTTTGTAGGGAGTTTTGTGTATTAGAGTACTGATGCTAATAAATTTTGGTTGTTAAAAGTCGAGGGAGTGGGGACGGACTTAATGACGATTTCTATTATTAGCATTGACAATTTTTTATGAAACTCATCGCTACGCTCAAAAGTAAGTTTTTTTTTTCTTTTTTTTTGCCATTTTATAATCATAACATGAGATTTCATCAAATAAAAGTTTTTATAACAGATGGGCCGCGCACAATTTTTAACTTTTGCTGGGAAAATTATGAAACAGTCGTAACTAGAATTTGTTTTTTTCTTTTATAAAAGTGGTTTTATATGTATGTAACATAATTTCTTATACAATGGAAATGGTGTACTTTTATACTAATGGATTTCGCGTAATGATAAGAAATGATTTACGTATTCTGAATTATGAACAAATTGAATTTTCTCTAAAATTATAGCAGCTTTCTTTCAGTTGCTTCCTTGTTTCCCTATTGGTCTCTCACCTGTCTCTAGATGTAAATGGAGATCTGTTTAGGTTGCGCGAAAGGTTTTCCCACGCCTCTCTTAGACTCTGATCGCGTTTAATCGATGACTATGACACCTACGTCCATTCTATATTTTTGTTTCGTTTTACTAAATTGCTTCTTACCCTTTTAAATTTTCTTTATCTAAAATTTTGTTTTTCCCGCTATTCTTTATGAGCGACGATGTCAAAGTCTGGTGTCGCCGACTCGACACTTATATAACTTAACAAATTTTATATTTTTCTTTTTTTAATGTTTGAACTATTTTCCGGTGCCTCACAATAAATTCTAAGGCAATTGATTTAATTATTACAAAATTATCTAACTTGAATTCTTTTTGAAATTATAAAAATAATTAAAAGTTTGATCACTTTATAATTTTAAACTTAAATGAAATATTTTATACATTTTAAACAGGCTATAATTTTAATGAATATCCATTTTGAATTTTATTGATGTTTCTATAAGTTTTACAAAGTATTTGTTCATATTTTTATTTAGTATATCTTATACGTTCTGAACCTAAATCCCATAGATCGTGTGGGATACTCTACGGCAGGGGTCACCAAAATTTTTTCACAGCGGGCCGCATAACTAAGAGAATGACGAGCGCAAGCCGTGTAAGCATTTTGTTCAATACAGTCCACTGAATACACAAAAAAACCAACATAAAGTATTTATTTATCAATTCACAAACACGATTGCTGCAGCAAGCTCGTAATCGCTTTTGTTAGAAACTTCATTGTAAGTACAGTAGACCCCCCTATGAAACGGGTTCATATAATATATATAACGGCGAAAAAACTTAAAATACATAATGATTTCTTTCTAATTAAATTACTTTTTTTAATTTAATTAGAAATTTAATTTAATTAAATTAATTTACTTTTACTTCTAATTAATTTCTTTTCCATTAAAAGCATATTAAAAGTTAATATGCTTTTAATGGAAAAGAAATCTGTATGTATATTTATTTATTTTTCAAAAATGGTTATTGTAAAATATTACTAAAATGTTATAATTTTATAATTAATAGTGTAACAAGCAGTACATTTTTATGATGTAACAAGATACAAGTTCTTAAAGTAATTTAATTAGAAAGAAATCATTATGTATTTTAATTTGTTTAGTTTTTTATTAAAAAAAAATTGTTTAAACATTTGTAAAAAGTCACTATACGTTATAATTTGTATGTTATAAGGTAGCAAACAGACCTTTTTAGAATACAAGATACAAATCCTTTGAATAATTGTATAAGCTGGTAAAAATATTGTAAACGGGAATAAAAGTACCGTATAAGTGTGAAAAAAAATTAGAAACTCATGGAAACTCTTAAAGGGTATTATAAAATGTGGTTTTATTTTTGTTGTAACATCATCTACCCGAATTGTTTTTTATCAATTTTTATAATTTAATTTATTTTGTAGCACTGAGGAGGAGCTAGTAAATTAACCTAGCTCGAAATGCATCTGTAAAAAGCAATAAAAGGAGTTTATAACCTGAATTGGCTGAGGTAGTCTACCGAAAAGATTTTTTCGGATTGAAGAGACATTCACTAAATCAACATTAAAAACAGCTAAACCATCAGAAAATTCAGAATAAATACATTTAAATTGCATTTTTTAAAGTTATTTTTTCTTATTATCAATGGTACTGTACATACTGTACATTCCAGTATGCATCAATCTCAGCTATGACCGATGCATCGGTAAACGGTTTAATCATGGGTTTAACAAGCTTTTACTGGAACGTATGGCAACCTAATAAGATTGCGGAAGCAAACAGCACTATATTGGCACTCAGTGCCGGCCCGAGGCAAGTTTTAGGATGGAGCGCGATCCCATTATGGCGCCCCCTTGGTTGCCCTTAATTTATACCCTTTTATTTTCTCTACCACTGAGGCGCACCCTAGGACTTAGCGCCTGGAGCGGCTGCTCCGTTCGCCCTATGGTAGGGCCGGCTCTGTTGGCACTTGCAGACTTCTTTTGTCAAAATAACTTTGGATTAATACAGATGAATAGTACAAATGATGATGATGATGAAATATTTTCATTCGCTGCTACTGTTGCGATGATAAAGCCTAAAAAAACTTCTCTCTATACAAAAACGATAACGTTTCGTACTTTATTTTCAAGCGGCCTTACTACTACTTACTACTAGCGACACAACCTGTACTGTATGTTTTGACGGCCAGATGTCCGAGCGGTCAAGGTGCAGCTTACCGCTCTAGGGGACCCGGGATCGAGAAATCCCGAGGAATTTTTCGGGTGTGGACCGTCCGGATATGTTGGGCCCGTCCCTCATCACCCGGCCGCCCCATTGTGGGCCTGACCGAACCCATAATGGGCTTGATAAAAGAGGCCCACTGGTCGGAGAGTTAAAAAAAGCGTATATGTTTCAATTAGATATATTTATTTGACGATAATTTAAAGAATTTTTTAATTTTTTACTTAATTAAAACGTATGGGATTACATGCTAACCGCCCCTTACCACCCGGTCGGCCCATTGTCGGCTTGGCCGAACCCATACTGGGCCTTCTATAAGAGGCCCTCTTAGTGCCCGTAGGGCGGAAAGAGTAAAAAAAAAACATGCTAACCGCCTTATTCAATCATTATGATTATTTTATAATGTCACTAAGTATAACCATGGGAGCGGTCATATTGATTCATCGGAGTTTACCATATCCAGACAAGATGAGTGTGATGCGCATCGACTACTGCACCGATACAGTACTCAATGTTATTACCACTCCAAAACTCGGCAAATTCAACTTGCCTCCATTGTATAATTGTTAATGTCTTCCAAACTCTTCGTCGAAATTATAATTCCATTGGCTAATATATTAAATTATGTCCATTCTACATGAATCAATACTAACGTTGTCGAAATTAAAGATTTAAAATACTTCCGCTTTATTTTTCAGTATTCAATAAAGCGAATAAGACACTTTCGAATGATAGGCTACTCCTTATTTGTCTGAAACAAGTACAGTAGAGCGTCGTTTATCCGAATCAATTGGGACTGAGGTTGTTCGGATAGTTTTTCGGATAACCGATTATGTACGAAAAAATATACTGTATTAACCTATCCCGTGTTGAAATTTTTCTCCGTTGCGTGTCGCTTCGCGTTGAATTTTCGTCGATGTTAAGCCTAACGTATACTTTTAAAAATAATAATCGTGGCTATTGTATCGTTAAAAATTATTTCTTTATTTCTTACAAACAAAATAAATATATTGAAAAATATAAAAACCAAAAAATACTGTATATACTTTAGAAGATGATCTAGTATCAAAAGCGTTCGATTCGGCACCACACGTGCGACTAAATATCCAGATGGCACAACGCGCTGATTGGTCAGCTGAATGACGTCAACCCACCGAAGTATAGATTATATTTTGTGGTCGTCAGAACGTATCATGACGAAATAAATCATTATTTTTTAGTTGTCGTAATATAGAATGAGTATAAAGTGAAAATACAACTGACTACTGTATTTATTTTTTTGAACATTTAACTTCATACTTGATCTTTATGCACTTCTGAACCAAATCATACACAATAGATCATTTTAATAGTGTGATTATTGTTTTAAATTTACATGCACAGATAGTAAATAACAGAAAATTTATACTTTTGTGGCCAACCTGGCAACACTTACCGCGCCCTTAGTTTTCGCCGTACGTTTCTATATTCAACAGTTGACTCAACGGTGAGAGAACAACGTTTCTAAATGGACCGTTGAGTTCTCCGTTGAGACTAGTGACGTCAGCGCTGTTTCACCGTTGAGCTCAACGGTTTCAACGACCTGAAAGACCGTTGAGTAGTCAACAAACTAACATGGCGGCTTCCACGAAAAAGTAAATTTCGCTTATAGAAACTATCCATTCGCTGCTGTGGATGCTGTAATAGCGGACAGATTAATGAGCAATCTGTATATGATAAAACACGTGATTGCACGATTATGTTGGATAATTTGGTCAATATTGAAATATTAAGATTTTTTCATTTGTCCAAAATTGATTACGACCGATATTTGGCCCGCTAAGTCTTCCTAATGATATAAATATTCAAGAAATTAATTAAAATTATTAATTAAAAAAAGACCCAGTATACAAAAAAATGATACAGATACGGGTTCATTTGAATAAAAGGATTTATTCGAATAATGGTTAAGCGAGTTACTTTAATTATTTAGCAAAACAGTCACAATCGCCACCTTCTCGTTACTTAAGTCAGCCATCTTGAAAAGCGACCTCTCAACGAAAGCGTTTCTTTTTTCTGAAAAACGTGACGTCAGATCGTTCAACGGAGGGACTCAACGGAAAATTCACTGTTGAGTCAACCGTTGAATATAGAAACGTATGGTCGGTCTTTGTCTCTCGGACAGTTTGTCTGACCACGTGTACGGTACTGCCGGCACTCTGTACAGTATTCGAGCGCTTAATAAATTTGTTTTATTAATTGGAATCTGCAATTATTTGATCAAGACCCCAAACTTTGTTACAAATATTATTCATAAAAAGTTCGAGAAAGGATGAAATTAAGACAAGTCGGAATATTTTTTGAATTTGTCATATGTAATATAGTTAGATGAAACAAATAAATTGTTAACTAATCTGTATTTTTACTTAGCATAAAGAAATTGTAATATATATAACATTAAATACAAGTTTCTGTAAGGTTAGAAATACTGTATTGTCTAATAATGTTAAAAAAAACTTAATTTGCAATTTACATTTGTTGTTTTTGATTATTTTATTGTTATAGTAAATGTACAAAAAAGCTTACAAAAATACAAAACAGATAAAAGTTACTTCTTGATGTTTAAAAATGTCTCAGCATTAAAATCTTTGATATCACGTAATTTAATGTTAAAATTATTGCAAAATTTTCAATTATTGTCAATACACACAAGAGCTAGTGAAATTATAAATAAGTGCCTTTTATCAAGTTTTAGATGAAATATCTATAACAATTATATAATGTCTGCCCGCTCTCACAACAACAACAACACGAAGTTTAGGCTAATCGATCAACATTACCGATTTTAGTAGGTTGACATTATTTAGCGTGTTGTACAATCTGGATATTTAGTGGCACGTGGCGCGACACACAATCCTCAGAAAAACACCACACAAAAGTACCAGTGCTGCCAGTTAAAAAACACACACCATCAAAAAAAAATATTACAGTAGTCCAAGATATAGCCAAAGATTGCAGCGCCACAGCACTAGCGAAAATTTAAATTTGCCGACTTGAATGCTTTCGGATAAACGACGCTCTACTGTATTTTAAATAGCCTACACCGGGATTGACAACCTTTTTATTACTAAGGGAGCAATAAAAAAATTTTTTTTGTTTGACAAAACAACAAAACAAGAAATATTAGTTTCGAGGAAGTGGGGGGGGAGAGTGAGATTTCACGATATATGGCTCTAGTCACCTATCGTGACAATATAGTCACAATATTCATTATTCAAACTGATACTAAATTGATACGACTGTGCTGTGTATCTGTGTGTCAATTACTACACTAATTTTTCTTCTAGGGAGGGGCAGCTGCCCTCCCTGCCCCTCTCTGCCCCTCTCTGGGTACGCCTTTGCACTTAGGAGTGAACGGATCAACCATTCGGGAAAGCATTTCTCGGTAGCTTATTTAACCGTTCGGTTAAGGAGTTAAGCGTTTTTCGAGTTTTTGGACAACATCAAAAGATTTAATTAATTCGACGATTCTATGTGATAACACCAAAGAAATATCGTATGGATAGTTTATTATGGGACACCAATTAACCAATCCACAAAATCTTGATTTTTAGCCGAACCTCCATAACCCGAAACTTTTAAATCGAAGTCCGAAATTTTTTTCTTGACCGATTCTACTTTAACCAGGTTCAACTGTATATTAAAGAAACGCAACGACCAATTTGTTACGAAAATTTTTCGCAAATAGTCTTAGTTTACATGGTTTCGGTTAAGGTTATCGGCGGATCTGTGGAGATGCCCGTTTGCTCGATTTTTCATGTACAGTCTAAACACATCCATGCACGGAACTGGCTAGTGTCGTCTAAAAAACGAACGTATCGGTGCGCGGCAGTTGTAAACGGTAAGTAGCGAGAAAACCTGCAAGTGCGATGCTTAGCCACTGCTCTCGAAAGCAAACATCAGAAAGCGGTAGTTGACATTTTGAACAAGTCCGGATCCGTACGTTGCCGACAATATTCTCATTCCAAAGACAATTTCTTTTATCTTCCCCTAGGGCAAATTCTCTGGGATTACTTAGCATGCCCCGCATGGTTAAGAGAACTTTTTGACTGTCAATATGCTTTTTATAAGAGAACAAACATACCAATAATAACTTATTTTCATGTGTAAACTCTTTTATCGTTTGTGTTTGCTTTTACATTGGCAGCTAGCGGTTAGCCGTTTTAAGTCAATGTCATGCTTGTGGGAACTCGATCGCTTGCTCGTGTGGAGGTTTGCCGCAGCAAAAAAGTGTGCACGCCTGACGTCATTCGAAGCATTTAACGTGACCAGATTGTATCGAAAGCTTGCGGTCCTCAGTCAGCATACATGTATTGTGTACAATACAGGGGCCCACAAAATATGAATTATTATCATAAATTTTTATGCTTTTTCATTATACAATAGACCACCGTGTAATACGGGTTCATATAGTTCGGATTCCTATATAACGGCGAAAAAATTGCGACAGTATTCGTACAAACACGCTAAAAAAACTAGTATAATTCGGTAAAACGTCATCGCCGACTCGTGTCGCGACAGAATTGGTCGAATCTAGCCCAATAGCGGATATTGCACAAACCGTTGAGTTTAAACGAGCAGCGGACCTATTAAAAACCATTCATTATTTAACGTCTATAAAAATTATATTTATATTAATAATGTCTCCAAAGTTCAGAGAATTTTTCGCAAAAAAAAAAATAATTTATCAGGAAGCACGCGAGCACCATTCCATGACAAGCTCCACGACGAAAACAAGCTTAAGCAATGGCGTAGTCGAACGGTGCACACTCGGTAAGTAATCCTACAACTTTTTGTTTATAGCATAGTTTATATGGATTATTCCCAAAAAATTATACATATTTTGGAAATGTTGAGTCAAATTAGTCTAGAATCGATTAAATAATTTTATGGAAAACAACCTTTCAAGCAGCCATAGTCCGTAAACTGTATACGTGCCGGACTGTGATTGGCTCATGTATTTAAGGACTCGTAGAAAATGAAAATGAATTTTATAAAACCGAGTGGACTCCGTCTCCGCTTAATGGTGGTGACCAGACCCTAAACACCGGAGTTCGATCGGGGATTCGCGCCTCACTCAGACGAGCTGGCAGCGGGAGTTTTTTCCGGATTTTTCTCCTTGCCAATAACGCCTGAATAGGGTCCCTATTCAGGCGTCCGGGAGGACTTGGAGCTTCCCCCAAGTCCTCCCGGAAGGCATTCTATCTCCCTTTCTCGCGGGGGTCGTCTCTTATAAGCCCTGGCTTTGGTCACTTCATGACCTCTCTCCTGCCTTCTCGGATTGGTCATCTTCGATAAGACCGCCTCTTCGGTCGCTGTGCAATCGGCCCACTGTTTCTTCCGGAGTGAAAGGCTACGAGCTGCAGCACTCCTTTATTAAAGGTTGAAGTGAAGTGAAGTGAATTTCATAAAAACCGGAACGTATCTACCGTCTTATAGGGGGGTCGACTGTAATATATTTCATGTGTAGATATAATGGGCTTTATAATAGTCCATACTTTTTTAATCACACCAAATAACCTACTATTTAGTGCTAGAGATAGGCCTATTATTCTTATTATAACTTTCAGCATGCCCAAGAATTTTGGCCAGGATTCACCCTTGCTTTCCCCCGTTCCTCGAACGCGACCACAATTTGAAAAATTCTAAGTTTTACACCGAGACCGCATCGCTCAGCCGAAAACACGAAGATAATCGATCGCAACTGTGAAAACGTTACTTGGCAAGCAGACAATGAATGAATGCAAACGAGCCGTAAAGGCATTTTGAACGTCGGGGACGTAGCTCAGATGGTAGAGCGCTCGCTTTGCATGCGAGAGGTACCGAGATCGATACTCGGCGTCTCCATTTAATGGAGTTTTTTTTTTTTTGTTTTTGCTGTATGTTTCGTCACACGTGGAAACGTGGTACTCACGTATTGTACCGACTATGAATTTCGGACAGACATTTTGATGAACCAAAAAGTTTTAAAGTTGCAAAACGGAATTTTTTCCATCCAAGATGTATGACAGAGTGAAATTTTGTTTAAATTTCAAAGAGTATTATTTGATAACTTTAGCAAAAATTTGAAAAGTATTTCGAGAATTCGATCACATCGTTTTATCCAAACTGGATGTAATGAGAATGGGCAGACTATTTTAGAAAAATAATTAGATCGAAAGATTTTTGTTAAAGTTAATATAAACATATAAAGCTGCTTGGCAAACAAACAATAGGCGAAGAAATTTTTTGAAAAACCTACAATGATACAGTCACAGTTTCGAACGCAAGGAATTACTCCTTTCTGAAATCCAGTTCGGTTTGTTTGCGCAAATGAAATCTATATGCAAGCAGTTTTGCAATATTTATACAGGCGAAAATCACTTCGTTAAATATTTCTCTGAGATTCAAAGACCATTTTCAGCTGATTTGTCGAAATCACGCAGTTCCGAAAAGTGTACTGATAATTTGGCAAATTACTCAATGCTGGAGAATAATTTGCGACCAAAACATTACTGCCCAACATTTACAAATATGTACATTACTTACCACCGTCGTCTTAATGTTTTAATGGTAGACTGCAGACTTGTGTATGTGTTATGGTCGGTTTGATGTGCTTTAATTTCCGATGCAACTGAGCGGCAGAGTCTGTACGTAGTTAGTTAGGAGAATGATCTTTAAAAAATATATTTTGAAAAGCGCTTTTATTGAGATTGGGGATGAGATCACTCCCGCCATAAACGTCACTACAATTTGGTTATGTTTATCTGGTTTCAGAATGGGGCAACATGGGAGTGGAGTCGCGCTCCTAAAGCATCGTTATAATGCATTGTCATCGGACTTCTTATGTCCAGTCCCAAAGCCAGGAATTAATCGTTGAAGGGCTAGAGGGGCAATCTAAAAAACTTTGATATTTATCTTTTTCTCAGCCAGTACTAGGCTAGTTTTTATTTCATAAAAATCCATCATGGTGGGATCGACGTTGAAAGATATTGCCCAATATCGTCCATTTTAGCCATTTAAACGTGTTCGATAAACGGACAAACGTCGTACGTCCAGGCCCGCTCTCTAGCGTTAGAAATTTCTGTTACAAGATGACGCGCCAACGTTAATTTTAAAACTGCCAAAGATTAGAATAAAATTATCGACGAAGAATAAAGACGTAGAAGCGAAGGAAAAAGAATCGAAAATTGTTTTCGACCGGAATTCGAAAGTAAACGGCCGAGACGTTCCATACGGGATACGTATAGCACGTGTCGCCTTCCACCAATCAGAAGGAAATAAATTTTGGGTGGGATAAACGCGGTTATTAGGGTTCGACGTTCCGTGATGAGAAAATGGAGAAGGACGTAATATTTTTATTCCTAATTATATCTTTATTATTTACGTCCGTTAAAGCAGGTGAGTCCAATGTTAATCGAATAAACAGTTTGGTAAAATCATTTCGGTATCGAATTCGTATCGATTTTAACGTCGGGGCGTGTAAGGTTAAGTCGTCGTAATGGTCTATGGGCGCTGTCCCTTTCTCCATCCGATCGTTATTCCGATCGATACCAATGGAAACTGTCGAATTTACTCATTTTCTCCATAGCAATGTATAAGGACTCCGTCTTCGTCGGTCGTCTCCGGTTCGAATCGCATGTTTTTATGTTAAGAAGAAACGGACGATCGATATCGATCGCCTTCCGGTGAGCGCCTTTTGTAAATCCCCTACCTGTGACATATTCCGAGTTTTTACCATGTTGTTGTTCTCGCCGCGTCCTAATTCGACCTTTCCCATCTTGTAAGCCGACCCCACGTTAACAAATGTCACACGCATCCCATAATTGTCGTAAGGATGTTCGTAATAATCGCGCTTCGATAATAAATTTACAAATTTATTCGAGTATACGGGAAATTTTCAGAGAATGACTAATATAATAATGGGGAAGAAAAAACAAACAAATGACATATTAGTACAATGTTTATTTTATTATTTTTTTAATTCTATGTTCTGGCGTAATATGATAAATCTATCTGAAGGTTCAAAGAACTGAAAATATTTTAAAATCCTTTATTCAAAATGAAGTGTCTTTGGTATTGTTAAATACGTCGAAAATGAATATTTTAAAAAAGTTTGAAAACGATATTCGAACACGTTAACTTGTGCGTTTTAAAGTTGATTTCGGCCCGTGCCGGTGCGGTCTTGGGTGAACATTTGACGGACACGTGTTCCTTAAATTGCCTCCTGTCAAAAAAGTACTGCCGAAAATTTAAAGGCGGAGAAAATTAGAATTGTGTACGAAAACGTTTAAAAATTAAATATTTTCCTTGTTTCGAGGAATGGTTAAATATGCTTTCTTGGTGTGGCTGTGCCGACGACATAAAGTTGTGTTATGCATATTCTGGGATGTTTGACAAATTCGAAGATTGTGGTTTGCCGTTTGTCTAGAGAAACTTCTCGAACTTTAGCATTCTTTTTTGGTCAGATTGTGTGTGACTCGGGGATGTGAGGAAGACTATCTTGCAAAAATTTACTTTTAGAACCTGTTTGTTTTTTTTCTTTTTCTTTTTGTTTTTTTTGGTGTTTTCTGTATGAAGATACCAATTATTTCTTATACAAATAAAATCTCTCTTGAAATTTGTTTTGTATAAATCAATTTGATAAAATATTGCAAATTTTTAATAACTCTTTTAGTTGCATTAATAAGTGCTGTGAATAAAAGTCAGTATCTGTTAATCAGGATATCCTTCTTTACAAATCTTGTTGATTGTGTTCTTAGACTTAGTACAGTACAATGTTGAACCCTAACTACATAGTTTAATGATAATGTCAGTTTATTTTGAATTTTTATACATTAATAGAATTGTGTTGTCCTGAGAAAACATTGGATGCATGTTCACAGGGTGTTGGGTGCCTGCACATTGGACACTTGGGACATGTCTTCCCCTTTGTTATTGGGTTGCCTTTTTCTTAATTCCCAAGGGAGATCTAAAATTTCATTTTATTTTTAAAATATTTTTATCACAGAAAATTTTCTACTGATGACAAAATTAAAATAAAAATATTTGTTAGTAAACAAAAATTTGTTATAGAGGGTCGTGATTGTTTGCTCAATGTGGTACCGGTACCACTGTATTTGATTAACATTATTTTGATATACATGGTAGCATTGAGGAATTAATCAAGGGATCCATGTGTGTGTGTATATTTTACATGTGTGTGTGTATATTACACTATATTTTATACTGTAATACCTGGTAATACTGTAATATTTTATACTGTATACCCTGGGTGCTAACACCAGCACCTCAAGTTTGTACTGCCACTGTGGAGATGTCACTGTCTATGAAGTTTTGTATGAGCAAAGTGCAACTTTATGGCGTGGTATTTGCAAAATGGCTTAAATGCATCACAATGACCTGTATATTTGTAATTACAGTATTGCAGAAAAACTGTGCAAGAAGTAATTTTATTTGTTTTCTGACCAATGTACAATACTGTACATAGTCTAAAGTCCAACCTAGATGTTAACAAAGTACAAAGGTTTTGTCCTGCTGAAAAAAGTATTAGGGTGGTATCCTGGTACACTCTGGCACAATTACAGCACTAGTTTAGACAAGATTTGTCATAATCTCTTTGTAAACAGTTGTAAAAAATATTAAAATAATTGAGATATATTTCTTACAGCTTCTGTCAAATGATGTGTTAAATTGTTAATACATGTTTTAATTAATCATATATTAGTAATACTAGAGAAATTATCTGCTGATATGTTTATAATAAATTAGAGTTCTTTATAAATATCTGTGATATCAATTGTTTGAGTATGTATTATAAAAAGATCATAAAGATTAAGATATATAAAAGGATGATGGATAGGTGTTTTATATTATTTAGTTTGTATTGCTGTTACACAATTTCTTTTTGAATATTTAAAATTTGTAATGCAATTGAATTTTCTTCATTACTATAAAATGTCTGTAAAGACTGGACTTGTATTCATTTAAATGGTATCTATATGTCATGTAAACACCATTTAAATGGACTCATACAGGAATAACTGCTGCTATTACTTGAGTCCTGACTGTTATTTTATATAAAATTATTTATTAGAAAAATTGAATTTGTGAGAATGTACTGTGTTCTTACTACTTACGGCATAAAAAAGGATAACAAATATAAAAGTTTTTAATTAATTAAAAAAAACACTGATTACTTTGCACCATTTGGTTTTTTGTTTCTGAAGTAAGCATTTGTTTTGTGTTCTAAAGATTTCCATACCTGCTGAGTTTATACAAATCAATAGAATATTAATAATGTAATGATTGATTTAATGTATTAGTGATAGGTAGTGATAAATATGGAAGAAAAATAGAATTGAAACATTCAGTTTACTACATTTATTCTTATATGACTGATAGACAATACAATGCTTGAGAATTTAAAAACATGATTTAAGAGCATGCTTGAAGAAGAATTAATAAACAAAAATACAGTAGAGTCTCGTATAACGTGCGGGATTCATTACGCATTATAGGAAATTGTGTTATCAAAACCTGCATTATCTCATGATTTATGAATGTTTAAACCTTGGCCTATAAGTTGAAAAAAAAAAGTATGCCTATGATTGACAAAATTCAAGGGTGTTGCTTGCTTTATTTGCACATTGTATGGGACTCTACTGTAATTCAGACAAAATATTTGTTAAAACAATATTGGGGAAAAATTTTCTGTATCATTTTAGCTAATTTTACTAAAAAAGTTGTAGCAAACTTTTAGATGCATTTCTCATTTGTGAGGCTGTTCAGAAAAATGAAAATACATTGTTTAAATATTTGTTTATTCTTGTAGATACGGTACATTATTACACTACCAATGTAACCATAAATCTATTGTTACAACCCGTAAGTATCATACGTTATTGAACAAATCTTGGGTTTGATTCACACCAGGCAAAAAATGCTGAATGAAAATCAAATTTCCATCTTGCTGGGGCCATTTATGGAGATGTTTGACAACATGATGCTGACATTTTTTACATCAAGACAGTTTCTAATTGGAGTTTTTGTTAATTTCATCTCATTGAAACCTCTTTCACACTCAACAGTGTGCACTGAGCGTGAAAGAAGAAATTCAATAACTGTTGCCATCCCACTGGCATTGGGTTTGCTTGACTGGCAATTTCAAATTGAGGACAGCAGTCAACAAAAATATTTAAGTGTCGTCAAAATTTATATTTTAAACAAAATTATATTTTGATTGAAAAATATTATATAAAATTATTTTTAATATTTAGTATGTTTACTTATAATTATAAAATGCTAGAATGACACCTTTAAATTGTTTTAGAAAAAGTATTTATTTGTTTAAACAAATGCTTTTTTCTTTTTACAGGTCTGTGTCAGGTTTAACAAGAAGATTGAACTGTTTAAGAAGACAGCTTGAATCTTTTTGTGAAACCTGATGCAGACCTATGAAAAGGGGTTGAAATGTTCTTTTATAGAAATTAAAGTCTTGCTGAAAAAGTATTTAAGGTGATATTCAAACTAAATTAGTTTTAGCTTATATACAGTAGAAGTGTTTTTTAATGATAAAACGACTTTCCCATTATAACTATGAAAGTGGTGGTGTAATACGTTAAATTTTCAAACTCAATTTGCACGAATCTAAGTAAAAATAATTGTTCACATTATGTTTACTGCCATTTTGAGTTATAACAACTTATTTTTCAAGATGAATCAATCTAGGCATTTGTTGATTCTACTTTTCCTCGAATAAATACATGCAATTGTACATTTAGGAAAACCTGGCTCGATTGAATGAATTCAAAACTTGGTTAACTTGTGATGGTGATATTTGTTCAGCTTGTTGCATCATTTGCTGAACTTCATTTAGTGTTAAATTTGATGGAATTACAGCATTTACAAGGCATACCGTTTGCAAGAAGTATTAAAAAAGAAGTGCATCTTCTCATTTATATTTTCCCTCTCTTGGTGGTTTTGTCAGCCAATAAAACAGTTTTTAAAGATTGTGACCTTAGATGATACGATGGAATAGTTTTTTGAGTAAAAGGAAATTAGTTGTAATTTTGTTGAGGGTAGTGTTGCAATATTAACTTTATCTGAAATAAGATTACAAATTTATTTTGTAGTACATAATATAAGCATGTGTATTCACATATAAATGGATAATTTTCGGGTTTCTGTCAGAAGATTGATTTTGAATTTCCCAATCTTAAGCTTGATGTTTATTAAACACTTGGAAAATATTAGTTTTTTAGCAAAATGAGCCAAGAAAGTTGTTGCTAAATCTAGATTCCTGTAGTGTTTTAGCAAAAAAACTAGCAACATCTGAAACTCTAATACAAATACATTGTAATCATTAAAATTTTATGATATTTTTGGTTTTAAGAACAGCCTAAATTCTCTCCAGCATTTCCAATCAAGATTTGAATAACATCATGACCAATTGGTAGAGATGTACATGACTTATCAAACTGTAATGGAGCCAAGGAAATAGAGATGACATCAAAAAAAGAAGACTAATTTTACTCGTCTAATGCATTTCATTCTTCACTAAACCCTCTTCAGCCACTATTACATGAATACATATACCTACAACAACTGAAGAGAAGCACAAAGCTTCAAGTGCATTTTGCAAAAAAATGGATAAGTAAAGTTTGTTGGTCAATAAAAAGATGATTTGAAAAAAAACCATTACATTGCTAATCTTCATCTTGAAGACAATACAACATGGTTCTACATTAAAAATAAAATAATTAGTTTAAAACTCAAATATAATTTTTAAATTCAGTATTTACAACAGTAAAATTTTATTAGTATATATTAAAAAATTACCATTAGCCTATTCAAAATCTCAGTTAACTTGATTAGAGAAAAGAACCTAGTACAAGAAAACATCTTAATCAGTGCCAAATCAATTAATCACTTCCAGTTCAATAGCTACACATTTACCAGCAGAAGTGAAGACTAACTTGCTGTGTCTTCACTTCTTCACTTCATAGGGTTCATATGGAGATTTCAGTCTCGTGGGCTATGTTCTTTGATTGGCCTTGCTATGTCAGTTTGAGAGTTACCTTTTATATATTGTTAATTTGCATATTGAACATGCTTAAAAATATAAAATGTTTATTAACTTGTGTATCTGCTAATATCTGGTTACAAAAATATACTAGAATATTATTTAATAATTTAGCTGTATTTAAACCCTAAATTAGTGGGATACAATTCCATTGATTATTTTTATTAGTGTGAAATTATGAAAATTAAATGAAGCTCTACTTGGGAATGGTTGTGATAGCAATTGAGGTTTAACATAATTCAATCGCTAAAACTCAAAATAACTGAAACAAAAAGCAAAATAAGTAAGTAAATAAATTTAACTATTAATAAAAATTTTGTCTTTTATTGAAAAATGGCATAAGAGTCATTGTTAGAAAAGGCATTCAGGAATTGATAGAAGTGAGAAACATCAGTGATGTAATAATAAAAATAAGAGTGAAATTTGTGAGAGGAGTTAATGATTTTATCCAGATTTATGCCTCACAAACAGACAGCTAAGAAGAATTGTTGGTAGAGGTCCTAAGGGAAATAGAAGAAGTAATTGAAGACAAAGTCGTAATTATGGGTGATCTAAATGCACAGGTATGGAAGGAAAGAAGTAGAGTGAAAGAAATTACGGGCCCATTTGGATATGGCAACAGAAACAAGAAAGGGATTGATTGATTTTCATGTGAATGAAATGGGATGCTAGTCAGAAATATCTCGTTTAGGAAGAACAATTCACAAAAGATAACTTGATATGGGTGGGGTGAAAGGAGAACAAAGACTATGATTAATTACTTTGTGATTGAAAAGCTGAGCCACAGAGACTTTTTGGATGTGAAAGCAGATCTAAATGAAGCTTTTGATGAAAACCGTAGATTGGTCATTGCAAGGATTAGTGTTGGAGCAAGAGCAAAAATGAAGAAAGTAAGGGAAAGGAAAATAAAGACTACTTATGGAAAAGAGTTGGAAATACAACACTTAGTAATGACTAACATGTGCTTTCTCAATATCTATAAAAGTCTCCCAAGACAGATGATGTGGGAGGCCCTAGAGAGTAAAGGCATCTCAGCAAAAATTATAAGTTAGATACAAGCAATGTATACCACAGGCCTAAGTTGTTTCAAAACAGAAGTTGGGAAAACATAGTGGCTTGAAGTAATGACATGACCTCGACAAGGAAGTGTTTTGTCTCTACTTCTGTTTATAACTACAAAGGATGAAATCCATAAGAATGTAAAAAAAGCTTAATGGGAAGAAGTCAAGAGCTTGGCTAATTGCAAATGACATGATACTGATGGAAGACACAGAGGAAGTTTAATATCAACTGGATGTGTGGAACAAGGAGCTAAAGAAATGGGGGATAAAGGTAAGCTGAAAGAGAAGCAAGACAGTGGCTATGTCAAGGAGAACTCAGGAGGTGAGAGGGAAAATCAAACCAAATGGAAAATTACTAGAAAATATTGACGGCTTTAGATACCTGGGAACAGAAATATCAAAGGGTGGAAAGTTAAAAGAAATAAGTAGAAGAATACAGCAAGCAGAGTATGAGAACTTTGATCTGGAAAACAGAAGAGCCACAAAAATGTAAGGAGATGCTTTATCAATTGTACTTTCTCCCAATATTGACTTATGGGGTTTCAGCATGGATTACCTTATGGAGAGGAGACAAAAGATCCTGGCATTAGAAATTCCTCAGGAGCATACTGAGCAAGATCAAAAGAGATAGAATAACAAATGAAGAAATAAGGAAAAGAACAGTAATGGAAAATTTGGAGAAGATAGAACAAATTAGACTGAAATGATTTGAACATACAAGAGAATGGAAGAAAATAGAATACCAAAGTTGGTGTTGGAGAAGATGGAGAAGAGAAGACCTAGAGGAAAACTCAGGAAGTGGTGGATGGACAAGATAGTTGAAGATCTAAGAAAAAGGACTAATGATGTAACAGTGGTGTTTGCAGAGGAATGGCAGAAAGATAGAAAAAGATGAATTTTGAATTTATTTTTAAAATAATAAAATTCTAATATTTTATTTAATTTTATTTAGGTGAATGCAATACTCCAACCCAGGCTTCACTGGATAAGGGCAGAGAAGAAGGCGGCTTAACACATTTTATGTTTCTATAAGTCTAAGTAGTTTTGAGATCACATTTAATTAAGTCAAAATGTAAGATCCAGAGTTTTATTTCATGTCAAATTCAGTGTGCTTTCTTTGCTTTCATAAGAAAATTGAGGATTGTTATTATATGGAACTGTGTCTTTGATTGTTAAAATTTTGAATTTTATGTTGTACAGAAGTATATTGTGCCTGAAGTAATGATCTTATTCTTAAATACAAATTGACTGATCAAATTTTAGCATCTTGAAATTGTTATTTGGAAATTTAAAAATGTAATGATCATATCTGTGAGTTATTACTAGTCAGATTTATGAATTTTTATATATATCTTTATTTGGAACTAAACATTTATACCATATACATGTTACTGTAAAGTTTGAATAGCATGTTGACATTCCTTTGCTATTGGTGACAAGTTAATTTGGTAGTGATAAATTTATAAGTCAAGAATTTTAAATAATTTTATTAGATATAGAATACCTTATTTATTCTAATAGTAATTATATTGTTTATAATGTTTTAGTATATAGGTATACTGTATTTATTGTAATAGAGGATGTCCTAATACTAAAATATAGCATTTACATTTTCAATAGTTACATAAATTTTATATATATGTTTTTTATATACTTATTTTTAATGTTTATTATCATTATCATACAATTACAATTAACT
The DNA here is from genome assembly GCF_000671375.1 of Centruroides sculpturatus. Classification (NCBI taxonomy): domain Eukaryota; kingdom Metazoa; phylum Arthropoda; class Arachnida; order Scorpiones; family Buthidae; genus Centruroides; species Centruroides sculpturatus. The sequence goes on from NW_019384321.1 coordinate 628,164, forward strand.
TTAAACTTTTTAATGAATCCACAAGTTTTTTGAACCTGTTTACTAGTAATGCTTTATCACAATTTAAGCAATAATACTATAGAAATTAATTTTTAAAATAATAAAATTCTAATATTTTAATTAATTTTATTTAGGTGAATGCAATACTCCATTATTAGACAATGCAAAGTTGACAGCTACTTCTGAAGCAGATGTAGATCGTAGTGCTGATAAAGGAATATTACATGGTTAGTATTAAGCAAAATAAATATATCTTCTTTGACAATCTTTTGTGCATGTAATAAAAAATAATAATAATAATAAAATAGTTGATATTTCAGTAAAAATTTGATAAAGTGATTCCTTGATTATTGTTTGAATTTCAAATTTTTCTGATAAATTAATCAATTATTTTATTTCAGAATAAGATATATTTGTTTTTGAAATTGCAGGTTATTTTAATTATTTTTACTGAACTATTTGGATATGTTGTAAGCTTTATTTACAAATTGCTATTCAATTTTCTTTAAATTTGATTAGATTTATATAATAAATTTGTTGAAAATGAGGAGACAGATTTTGTTTGTTTTCATCAAAGCTGTAAATTGTCAAAATTTAAAAGCCACTAAACAATTCTTATCTAATTATATAACAAATGGATAAAGGCAATTTGTGTTTTAAGCTAAAGCAAATCTGACATTTTCTTCATCTGAATTTATTGTAATCTTGATATATGAAATTCACTTTAACACATTTCTACTAACACAATTAAAAATATAGAAGAAATTAAATCATCTTCACATTTCTGTCACTTAATGATTAATTGGTAGAGGAGCTAATTAGTATAATTAATGATGAGAAACGATTAATTGGTACATCTCTAGTTAGTACTTGCTATGTCCCAAGCGAAAAATCTGGTTGATGTCCAATGAAATTCCTTAACTGGGATATGCATGAAGCCCATCATGTTTCTAAGTTAATTGTCTTGTAGAGTTTCTATTGATGTTACCTCATAAGGATGGCATATTGGCTGTCGGGTGTCTAACAATTTTTAACTTAAATATGGTTTTGTGACAATTGAAATTAGAAAAATGAAGAAATGTTTTTCCCCCTTTTTTTTTCACTTAAAATGTTCTTGAAAAGCCCAAAATCTTTGTAATGAGTCATAAATTTTTAGGTTACAAAACAATTGTTGATTTTTGAGACTTTTTAAAATAAAGATAAACATTGTTGTGAATAAATCTCATAATGAGATTGTTTGCTGAAAAAAGTTCAAAAGAACATTTTTAAAATGTAAACAAATGTAGCATTCCTGTCTATTGAACTATAGACTAAAATTAAAAATAATATAAAATTATATGAACTTTGTATTGATATTATATTTATGGTATATTTGAATTTTATATTTTGGGAGTATCGCTTGCTCTTTACACATGATAAAATGACAAAACAAAGTAAAATATTAATTTCTTAATGTAGAAAGTATATTTTCAGATTCAAAGCATTCAACATTAAATTTTATATAAATATTTGACATAAATCACTTTGATGAAATATATTTTTCAATATAGAATGAAGTATTGTGTTTTCTGATGTATAAGATGTTTTGATATATAGGATGCCATTGTTTTTCATGAACATTTTTTAAGAAAAAATTACTGAAAAGTTATAGATTGTTGATCAATTTTATATTTTTTTCTTAATACATAATTCTTTTATACAGATATTCTCTGAATATATTTTCAGTCAATGTATTATCATATATCAAACACACAGCTGGATTCCTTTATTGGACTATTGAGGCAAAATTATTACTAAGTAATTTGGCAAGAGGTAGACAGTCAGGCTGCCATCTGTTGTTAAATGAAATAATTATAAATTAATTTAACTTTAGAATATTCTGGAAGAAAAGATTGATTCAAAGTAGGATTTAAACCCACAACTGCTGCTTACTGTGCAGATGCATTGTCAGTTATGCTATCCAGCCCTCTATTTGATTTTTACTTCCAGACTAGTTAATTAAGTAATTAGTCTGGAAATGGGAATCAGATGGAGATCTGCATGGTAAATAGAAATTACAGGTTTGAGTCCCGCTCTGGTTTGATCTTTTCTTTCAGAATATTTTAAAATTAAATGAAATTTATTTATAATTGTTAAATTTAATAAGAGATGGTTATCAAACTGTCTATCTTCTGCCAAATTACATAGTAATCATTTAGCCTTAATAGCCCAATAAAGGAAACCAGCTGTTCATTTGATGTATGATAATAAATTGACTGAAAACAAATTTAGAAAATTTTTGTTTTACACAAAAATTCTCCAAATTTGTTTTCTCAAAAATCTACTGTGAATATAGGATTACGGTAATGATTTTAATCTTTATCTGTATCTTCTTAGCTGGACCAAATTTTCTGAAAGGTCTTCTGTATTTGAATCAGAATCACTGCTTTCTTTAGAAAGTAAATCATTTTCAGTGCTATCAAGGGCATTCTTAATTGCTTCTTAAATGACTTAATTAATAACCTTTTCGTTGCATTCTATGAAGTGTTAACTCATATACAAACATCTGAAATTTCAACCTTCAGCATATAAGATGCATTCTGGTTTTGAGATGAATTTTAGGGGAAGTTAGGAAATACATTGGGAAATATGGTAATTCATTTCAAATTTTGAATTCAATTCTAAGTTTAATCTTTGAATTTGAAAACACTTATTTAATGTTAGTTTCTATTAATATATTGAAATTTGGATTTTGATTTTATTAATTAACTAGAATATTAGGATAATATTTTTTTCATTTGGGAATAAATACTGGGAAATATGAATTTTTACATTTAAAATACAATTTGGTGCAAAAGTCTTGCAATACTTTATAAAAACATATTTTTTGATTTTGAATCCATTTTGAAAATATAATGTATCATTTTTGAACACAAGTTTGTAAGGAATTTATAACTTTTTTACAGAATTAAAGTAGCATTGTTTTACAAATGGGTGGGCTGACAGAAATTGCAAAGCTAACATAAACATTTTTTATTTCTTGTTAACTACAAGAAACTTTTTAAATCAGGAAAAAGAAAAACTATAAAACTGGAATTCATTAAAGTTTTTACATGTTGTTAATCAGCATTTGATATGTTTGAAGATATACAAATAATATTTAATTGGGAAGCCTTTACTTTTAATTACTAAAGCACATCTTCTGGGTATACTACTAACAAGCTTTTTCAAGCTCTTCCTCTAATATTAGATGATACCAGCATGGAATTAGTTTCACTTAACTGTACTTTATATGCTTGATTCTTTGTATTCATCTTCTGTTTCAGTTTCATCCAAAAGACTTTGATCCAAAGGATTAAGATCTAAGATTGTGCATATATTGGGCAGCACTTTCAACAATATGCAGCTTATGCACTCCCATGAGCTGAGATGCATCCTCAGATGCTAATGGCAATAGGATACTGTTTTGAATAGTTTTGATCCTGTCATTCTTTTGTATTGGACAAAAGTTGCTTCTTTGGATATCAAAGAGATTGCTATTTTATCACTCCGGATGATCTTACATCACTGATTCCTAATCTATTATCCTTCAACTGTACACCTGCTGTAAACACTTGGCCCTCTGTTTTTTTTTTTTTTTATTANATTGACATTATGTTTAAGATTTTGAATCTTGAATACTTTTTAATATTCATAGATTTAAATATAAAAATTCACAGATGGTATTTGTCCATCTCTAATTTGTACTTGTAAGTTGTAACCATATTATATAACATATATAGTATAATCTTGGTAATCTGACATATATTGGACTGGAATACTGTCAGTTAAGGAGATTGCCAGATTATTGGAAGTAAGGTGAATTGAATAGCGCACAAAGAAAGTTAACAGTGTAGAGTTAACTATTAATGTTGCAGTAAAACAGAAGATGGGCTACTGAACAAAACATCTGATTGTGTTGTTGCTGTTAATTATTATTGCGAAGTTGGTGGATTTCCACTAAATGTAGTGGAAAATTTCAAGGGACTAATTTTTTATTTATACTGTATTTTGTTATAAGAAACTGCATCTTTTTTAAACAGCATAAAATGAAAAGCCTAACAATATTTAATAGCATACCCAAGGCCAGACTAAATATCATGTTACTTAATGTCACTCATGTCATTTAATGGAAAGGTGTTCAAATTTATTGGGAACTGGAATTTGAACTAGTGGAAAGTATGTGTGACTTATTGCCAGAGCCAGTAATACCAAAGAGTCGTCAAATGTTTATTGAGAGAAGTCAGATATACAGATGAAAACTGGTTGGAAATTATCTGAATTCCAGAGATTGTTATTCTCTTCCTTTGTCTTAGAAATTTGCTTTACAAGAACTAATATAAGCTTTATTTATTTTTTATTTTTTGAATTAATTGTTATTTTATGTTAACTTTCTATTGCAATTTATATGTATCTATGAAAGTTGATATAACCACTTATATCATATATATAATTTGCCATATAAATTTAATTTCCTATTTAAACCTTGTAATACATTCAGTTTTTATCTTAGTCCTTTTTAGAATGTTCTTGATATGTAACCAGAGGATGACTTGTTAAATGGTTGAAATGTTTGTTCAAAATGCATAATCTTTTCACTATTAAGATGTTTAGTGAAATTAGTTTTGTTTTTATAATATTACAATAGAGCATCGTTTATCCGAATCAATTGGGAACTGGGGTTGTTCGGATAACTTATTTTTCGGATAACCAATTACACACGAAAAAATATATTAACCTATCCCGTGTTGAAAATTTTGTCCGTTGCGTGTCGCTTTGTGTTGAATTTTTGTCGATGTTAAGCCTAACATAAACTTTTTAAAATAATAATCATGGCTATTGTATCGTTAAAAATTATTTCTTTAGTTTGTACAAACAAAATAAATATATTGAAAAATATAAAAACAATGAAAAAAAGTATACTTCAGAAGTTAATTTAGTATCAAAAACGTAAAATATTTGAGTAGCCAAAGATTGCAGCGCCACAGCACTGGCGAAAATTTAAATTTGCCGACTGGAATTCTGTCAAATAACTGACTTTTGGATAAACGATGCTCTACTGTAATCTCATACAAGTGCATTTTTGCATACTGACATTGGAATGTCTCTTCTAGCCAGCAGATTTATGACTGAAATCATCTTCAATATTAAATGCTTTTATGTATCTATTAAATTAAAGCATAAAATAATTATGTATAAAAACTGTTATCCAATTAACTATAGCATTTCTGTTAAGTTTTTAATAGATAGGTAGATTTTTGAGAATTTCTGCATGTTTTAATGCCACAAATTTATTTGAGAAAAAAAACAGTTCCTGTAAACTTAGTTATTGAAACTTTTAGTAAATATGTATAAAAATGTTTTCCAGCATCTCAATATTTTTTGTAATATGATACTAAATAATTACATCTTATTAAAAATTATCTATTTGTTTTCAGTAATTGTGTGTATCATTTCCAGTTAAACTGTAAAACTTTCAAAAACTATTTTAATATTATGTTCTCATTTATTTTTAGAGTACATTACTTGTATTTGATTAAAATTATAAAAGATGAAATATGCAAATTTACCTGAAATAGAATTAACTTGGCTGTTGTATGTAGAGATATTTTAGTAAATATAAATTAAGATCAACTAATTTACTGTATGGAAGGATTCACACATGTGAGGCATAGATTTGTCATGCAGTAGATAATTTAATTTTCATAAATTTTTGAAAATAAATATTGGGAACTTCTAAGGGATATCTTGTGACACCCTAGATATCATGAAAGATAGGTTGAAAGCCACTGTCCTGAACTGTAAAAAAATTAAAGTATATAAGTAATTATTTCAAATTAAAGTTAATTTTTTTCTTTAAAAATTTGGTATTTAACTTAATTTAAAATTAAAGAACATATAATTTTATAAGTAAATGAAAAATATATATGTAGAAGAATAGTGTTTTAAAAATTTACTTTTGAAAAATATATCATATAATGAAAATCTTTTTATACAAATATAAACATCTATAAACTGAACAGTTATATTAAAGCCAAATGATTGCCAGATTAGATTGAGCTATATTACTGTTGCTATTAATAGTTAAATGCTAAGTAATTTTGCCTAATGATAGGCATTAGGCACCATCTCTTATTAGATTTAATAATTATAATTAAATTGACATTTCTTCCAGAATCTTCTAAATTAATTAATAAAATATTAATTTAATTATAATTATTAAATTTAATAAGAAATGGTGCCTAATGCCTATCATTAGGCCAAATTATTTAGCATTTAACTATTAATAGCAGCAGTAATATAGCCCGATCTAATCTGGCGATCATTTGGCTTTAATAATCTTTTTAACATATTTTTGTATTATCAAAAAAGTTACAATTATAAAATTATGAATATTTTTAAGTGGACTGTGTTGTAATTTTAATGAAATTATGTGAAATAAATTGATCAAATTATTTTAGTATCAGAGAACAATTTTTGGCAAACTTAATATAAAAATGTTGGTTGTTTTAAGACATAAATATAATATAACCCATTCTTAGGTACATCATCCTGGACAGCTAGCAAAGATGATTATTACGAATCACTAACCATAGACTTGAAACAGAGGAAACAGATCCGTGCTATATCTACTCAAGGTCGTTTACACAGCATGGAATTTGTCACAGAATACATCATTATGTACACGAACGATGGTGACAACTGGCAAACTTATAGTGCTGTTGATGGTAGTCCTGAGGTGTGATTGATTTCCATCTGATGTAATTTATTAAAACTGTTCATTTCTGTTTGATTCTTGTTTGTTGCACTAATTTATATTTATTTCTCATTCTTATGAATGCTGCATGCTTTTTTGATTACTTTCATTATTTGACATCTTTTTAATGATGTATATAAAGCTAAGCTGTAGTAGTTCTTACTAATAGAGCTTAAAATTATATATATATATATTAACAGCAGTTTTTGTTATGAATATAATTATAGATTTTTTTCAAACTGAATGAAATTGTCTTGAAATGCATGAATTACATTATTTGAATTTAAAAATTCAAATTCTTGGTAAAAGTATTTTTATGATAATCATTAATTTCTTTTAATATAAATGAATATACTAATAATCTTGTGTTTCAGCATTCCAGAAAATTACTGTTTTATTCATAGTTATCATAATTTTTTGTTATTGTGGAAAGAAAAAATCTAGATTTTATAGGAATTTCTTAGTATTTAGAAGATTTATACATTAGATCTTTAAATTAAAATGTGATGTTAGTACTAACATCACATTTTAAACATTGGTCATTTGTTTATTACCTTGGTATACCTAGGTAACAGCCAAATAGATTCAGATTTACTTAGAATCCTTTACTATCTATTATTATGGCTTGGGTTTTGTAGATTTGAGCATTTGGCTCTGGTTGAGTCCTAAAAGTGACTATCTAGCAATACTTGTTTAAAATTTATGATTTTCTTTTATTTTAATGTTTAAATTTTACATATGATAGAATTCAAAAATTATAAGTAATTTCTTTAGTTTGTACAAACAAAATAAATATATTGAAAAATATAAAAACAATAAAATTAGAAGTTAATTTAGTATCAAAAACGTAAAATATTTATGTANCATTTGCAGTCCACCATATGCACAATATTGGCAGGTGCCAATTGATGAAGTATCCATTTACTGAGCTTGTAAACTTTCCCAAGACAATGAAAATGTAAACAGACAGTTTCATCACTTACGGAGAACCTTTGTGCTAACATCTGACAAGTTTGAGCAGAATATTCTTCGATTGCAGCCTGTAATTCAACATCATTCTCATGGCGCATCTTTAAGTGACTCATTGCCGGAAGAAAATTTTGTAAACCATCTTTGGGTGGTGTGAGTGCTAACAGAACCTTGTCCAAAAGCCTGGCATATTTTTTGAGTCATTTGCACAGCACTTGTTCCAAGTTTAAACTCATACAACATACAAGCACGAATGACAGAGTTTGGAGTACTCATCTTCAAGTCAATTTTATAATATTAAGAGATAACCTTTCCACTTCTCTTTATATAAGGTGAGTCAGCATTAAATCTTGATTAACATATTGCTGGAATTTTAGTGTCATCTATTGTGTATTGCGTGTAACATTCTTTAAACTTTGTAGTTTCACAAAAAACGACAGAACTTTTTTGGTTACCTAATAAAAACAGCTAAATTACTGTATTTCCTTGATTCTAAGATGTACTATGATGAATGAAATGTTATTTTTTTATATAGGGGAAAATTTTTAAATAATAATTTTTATTAAGTAACAGTATGTTAGAAAAAAATATATCGATGCCATAAAACATATTTGGTTGCTCTGTTTCCATATTCTTCTCCATATACAGTAACTATTTGTTTTAATGTTGCTTCATAATGTTATCTGGAAGGCATTTTAAAGATTAAATTACCAAAGTTTTTTGCCTTGTAAGATGCACTTTTTTTGTATGTAAAATTTATTGGAAAATAAATTTTACATACAATTAGAATGTGCCCAAAAACTAAGTTCATCTTACACTGTGAAGAATATTTTTTTTTCAAAAAATCAATGGGAAAAATGTGTTTTGACCAATAGAATTGTGTCTCTTACATGCTAAAAAATATGGTAAATACTTTTCCACAAAGTTCATTTGAACTGATATGACTACTTAGTAGTATATCTGAAACATCTATTGTTGATGCATAACACGTTATGTCGTCAGCTTTCAATGATTGTTTTTGACCGTGAATATAAGATGCCATTGATTCTAAGATGAACCTCTAGTTTGGAGAAGAGAAAATGGGTAGGAAAAAGTGCATCTTATTTAGAACTGAGGAAATATGGTAATTTATTTTTTTAATATTAATGTATTTACATGCTTATGTGGAAAATATCAAAGTTTGAATTTTTCTGATAAATTAATACCTAAGATAAGATGAAAAGTAAGTAGTAGACTATTGCCTAACAAGCATATTTAAAAATATCATTGTTTGATAAATCTAAAATGTTTGAAAATGGACACACACACAATTTGAATAATTTGTATATTAAAACAATTCCAAAAAGTTGAGCAATGAACATTAACATGGAGAAACCTAATTTTACTATCCATGTAATATCCATTTCAGTATTTAAACATTATTTACAAACATTTAACAGTTATTACACTTTTTAAATAATAATGAATTTTAAAAAGGTGTATAGATGAAAAATATGGATATAACTTTTAGAAGTATATAATATTTAAATTAAATTTGTTAAGTTTTAAAAATTGGTTTGAAATGAGAAGATAGTCATTACAAGTCATGATATAGATTATAGAATAATAACAAAGTAAAATTATTCAATGTGTAAATGTATTTCTTGTATAAATAAGTGTTTCCAGGTGAAAACTCTAAAGACAGTCAGAACAAAAGATCTTATAAAAAATAATACTTTTATATTTAAATTCTTTAAAACCTGAATGCTATTTTGTAGACATTGTGATGCTTACATAAATAATTGTTGTTATTTCTAGGAAACTACAAGAAGAATGATCTAAATATTTTCTACTTTTATGCATGTAAAATCTTTCTGGTTTTTTTATAGAGTTTGTATATGATTAAAAAGACTGTCTGACAAGATTTATTATTATTATTTTGTAATGCAAGTTGAATTGTAAATGCAATTGCTTTGGACTTAAAATGTTTTATTTAAGTTCATTTTATCATATTAGTCTTAAAAAAATCCAGCAACATTATTTAAAACTATGTTTGGTGCCATCTGCTATGATAGTTTATTTTAAAAATTATTATAAAATGGTAAAAAACTTAATTTTGAGGATAGGGATGAGTTTTATGATGAAACTGTAAATGCTAATAGCAAGTAAAATTGTCATTAATTCTGATCCTATTCCAGATATGACACATGATCCCTTCTATCTACTAACCCCTTTGACCTTCAACCACCAAATTTTAATAGCATCAATTCCTGTAATACACAAACCTCTTTGCAAAATTTCAGAAACTTTTGACAAAAGACATGAGTTATTATTAAGCTTTAAAGTGGGTAGAAAAATTATGCTCTGCATAACACACTAAACATTTATATGTACAGAAAAAATCTATTGTTATATGTAAAGGAAAGTGAAGAGGATGTGATGAAAGAAACTGGGAGAGGCAAATTGTTGAAAATTGAAGGAAGCAAGCATACAAAAAAGAACAGTTGATAACATAAAGGAAACATTAGAAAATAAAGTCTCCATAACTGTACCTTAATAACCTCAAAGGAAAAGTAGATAGGAGAACATGGAAGTGACTAAGAATTAGATGTTAATTTAAAGAATGAAATAGAAGGCTTCATTCTTGTTACATAAGAACATTAAAAAACCAAGCATCAAAAATGAATGCAATTAAAAACCAAATTGAAAACTTCTGTAATAATACAAACTGTTGTTTCTGCGAGGAGAGTAAAGCCTGCTGAATATATCATAAGCTGTTGCAAGAAACTTACATAAGCCCCACTATCTTCAATGGCATAACAAAGTAGCAGCAGTATATCAAGATTGGTATGATCTTAAAATAGAAAAATTATTGTAAACAAGGAGAGAAAAATTACTCTGGAATTTTCAGTTACTAGTAGTAAACATTTTCCCACTAAGGTTAGGAGAAATGAAACTAAAAGTAATCTACAAGCATTGTCTGCCTTGGCGTGGACAGTTGCTAAATTGTGTGTTATCTGTTAGGACTGGTCATAACCATGTGGCTTTAGACAGTGGTGTAACTAGCTTTTCATATGCCTGGTGAACGATTTTATTTTTGGCTCTGCTATTTTTGGAAAAAATAAGAAAAATCAAATAGGATAGAAATGGTTTGTTTTTTAAAATTTAATGAGCAAATATTTATTATGACATTGTCACAATACCAGGCTGCAATTTTTAATAATATTTTTAATTTATTTCATTTAAAAGATATGCTCTCCATCTCAAATTAGAACTGTAGTGTCTTGTCCCTTTTCCATTAGCAATGGAGTTGTGTCAGTGATCTATAACTTCTTTCAGAACTCAAATAACATGACTTCCGGTTTACATCGGAAGTTTGTATATAGTTAATCGGGCTTCTGCCCCTAAGGTTTTCATATCTGGTATTGAATTTCATTTATCTAACACTGTTCTTGAGATTAAGGAAAGACAGACAGCAATTGCAGGAATTTATAGGTCTATAATTTTTTCAAATTGAGCCCAATACAAAATGTTAAGCTATGTTAAAAATTTAAAACTGAAATGGTTGGCAATTTTCTAAAATTTTCTGGAGTGACCTCTGATAATGTTCTCAGCCTAATACGGGATATCAATTGGGTAAACAAGGTCTTCATTTATGGGCTGGTCAGATGATTAAAGTCTTAAAATCTGCCATTCTTCCCTAGTCACTGTAGTGCAAGCACTGTTAGCTCAAGTATTTCTAATGTTTAACCAATCACCACCTCCCTAACACATAATGAATAACACACACTGACTCAGGTAAAGTGTTTTGATTGCAATACAACCACTGATCATGAAACTTTGCTATCATTATGACTAACAGAAAAACAGCAACAATAAAATATGCATGTTTATGAAATATTTCATTCTTAATGTTTATAACTGAAAACATAGAAGAATAACAGCAAAAAATCAATAGATTTAAAAAAATAAACTTGAAATTATTATTTAATGACTGATATTTCATAAATGATTTAATAATAATTGAGAAAATTTTTTTCTATTTGTGAAGTGGATGTAAAATGATTTCTATTTGATAGATATTATTTAACTAAATCATCAAAACGGGATTGTTTTAGCTTGTTTGTACAGTAGATGTGCAGGTGGACTATAAATAATTAACATAGTACAAATTTCCTCAGGCAAAGAATAACTCTGAAGAATTTGTATTTCTCATGATACTTGTTTTTAGTCTTTATAATAACTATCAGTCTGTCTGATATTCCTATCAGTGGCTGAGTGGATAAAACCACTGAATACTGATAATTGGTTGGTGATCCTCACTGATGAGCTGGCTTTCTGGAGTTTTCTGCATTTTTTTCTATATGTTTAACATTTAAATAAGGCCAGTTTTCCAAGATGCAATCCATGATGCATGAGAATTTTCAGTGAAGTGAAATTTGATATATTATTGCTTTTCAAATCAAATTACAAAAAGTATAAATATAAAAAGTGCATTTTCTTCAATACACAAGTATTTTACATTGTTAGAAAGAAGAAAAAATTGAAAATAAAAGATACAATCATAGTTTCTGATGAGTTTTGATAATTTCAGTTTTGGAATAAAAATTGGTGCCATATGAGTGTTTGAAGGCAGTTGACTTCATGTGACTCCCATAAGGTTAAATTCATAAAAGCAGAGAAATCTAGAAAATATTAATGGGAAATATTCTGTTCAGTTTACATTGATTTAAGAAGGATAAGTTATTCTCATTTCTGAGTCTATCAAAATTTGATTTTTTTGTTTTCTTATCCAGCAATACAGCTTTCTGTTTCTGGATAGTTTTGTTTTAAGAATGAAACAGCATTTTAATTATGTCTTGGCGGCAAGTTTTATTTGCTTCGATAATCTTTACAATGTATTTATGTTTTTATAATTAATTGATTTCTGTAATTGTTTTGTGTTTACTTCAGGTAAGTATAATTTATTTTAAATTATATTGAAATTACTTCTCTTAAAAAAGTTTTCCAGAAAATATATTTCTATAATTTTATTTTTATTTTCTAAACCAGTGGTTTTCAACCCCCTTTTTTAAACCAGTGCCCTTACTTACTTACTTTGGTTTGTGTGACATATCTGGTATCTTATAATTTATTTAAAAAATTAAAAATAGTGTATAAACAAAATCTCTAGTATTTTATGCAAATTTTGACAAAAATTATAAAAAGTATTCATGTTTATATACAGTATATCTGGCTAATATCAGACTTGAGCCTCATCCTTAATGATTATTACGTACTTGCTTGATACGTGGGTGAATTGTGAAAAGTAATCTACATTTCTTTATATCATTTCTTTTGTGAGATGCCAATGGAGAAGAAATTGAAATCTTGTCAAGATAAGCAAGGAATGTGAGCATAATGTGGGTATTGTTATTGACACTGAGACAAATCACTTTTATAAAATAATCTGTTGATTGATTTGAATATGAATAATACATGATTGCACAATTCTGATTAAGAACTTCTTAAAGACAGAAAGCAAAATATAAAAAGTTCAGTTTGTAGTTCCCTATCATCAGTTATCCAATGGTGATCTGCTGGGGCATACTTATTGGAAGACAGGCATAATTGGCAGAGCAAAGATGAAGTCAAAGGCAAAAGGGATGTTGACAGAGGACAAATGGGATAAGCCTGGGAGAATTGACTGTCCTTGAAATCCACTGTTTATAAAGGTTTTTATCTTTGAATTAATTGATTTGATTGGTGCCAATAGTTTCCTATCTTTCTGATTGGTCCATGCTCTGTATCTAGGTGAAACTGGATGAATAGCTTGAGTGTAAGAAGGATTAGTGTCCATTATTCAACCTGACACTTGTCTTGACTCTGACCAAATGATGTTGATTGAACTTGAGACTGTCACTTGTATCTTAAAACTGTAATGTTTACCTTTTTAATATCAAGAATTTTAACAACTATATTAAGATAGTTTTTTTGTTTGTCAAAAACAGTTCTTTTTCTCTGTTTTATCAATTTGGCCATTTTTATGAGTATCAGAGTCCATGCTCGATTTTCCTGATCAAAATTTATTAGAATTCCAACCTGGGAATGTGCCTGAACTCAGGTTCTCACTATAATCCATTATTCCTTTTTTATGTTATACTTTAGTGATTTATTTTACACATTCTTTTCTTGTTAAAATATTTATTCAGACTCTTTTTGGTGAAGGACCTTCTGGGATCTTACACTTTCAACTTTTGTTTTATTTTAATATCTGTTAATAAAGGAAATCCACCTTTATAGAGATGAATCAAAGCAAATTGCAACAACATCAAAAAAATTTTTTGTCATTTTGTTATTTAATTACAAATCTTGATAGCACTATTATTTTATAAATATAAATAAATACGTTTTGTAAATATATTATTTTACAATGGCTTTTATTTAGTATTCTTATCTTAACTACTATAGATTAATTTTAATCAATACTTTTCTTACTCTCACCTATTGCAGATTTGTATTTAATAAAACAAGCATTTGAACACATTTGGGATACAGTACATAAGCCACAATGTTGGGAATATTCATGTTGTTCAATTTCTTCTTTATTGACATTATGTTTAAGATTTTGAATCTTGAATACTTTTTAATATTCATAGATTTAAATATAAAAATTCACAGATGGTATTTGTCCATCTCTAATTTGTACTTGTAAGTTGTAACCATATTATATAACATATATAGTATAATCTTGGTAATCTGACATATATTGGACTGGAATACTGTCAGTTAAGGAGATTGCCAGATTATTGGAAGTAAGGTGAATTGAATAGCGCACAAAGAAAGTTAACAGTGTAGAGTTAACTATTAATGTTGCAGTAAAACAGAAGATGGGCTACTGAACAAAACATCTGATTGTGTTGTTGCTGTTAATTATTATTGCGAAGTTGGTGGATTTCCACTAAATGTAGTGGAAAATTTCAAGGGACTAATTTTTTATTTATACTGTATTTTGTTATAAGAAACTGCATCTTTTTTAAACAGCATAAAATGACAAGCCTAACAATATTTAATAGCATACCCAAGGCCAGACTAAATATCATGTTACTTAATGTCACTCATGTCATTTAATGGAAAGGTGTTCAAATTTATTGGGAACTGGAATTTGAACTAGTGGAAAGTATGTGTGACTTATTGCCAGAGCCAGTAATACCAAAGAGTCGTCAAATGTTTATTGAGAGAAGTCAGATATACAGATGAAAACTGGTTGGAAATTATCTGAATTCCAGAGATTGTTATTCTCTTCCTTTGTCTTAGAAATTTGCTTTACAAGAACTAATATAAGCTTTATTTATTTTTTATTTTTTGAATTAATTGTTATTTTATGTTAACTTTCTATTGCAATTTATATGTATCTATGAAAGTTGATATAACCACTTATATCATATATATAATTTGCCATATAAATTTAATTTCCTATTTAAACCTTGTAATACATTCAGTTTTTATCTTAGTCTTTTTTAGAATGTTCTTGATATGTAACCAGAGGATGACTTGTTAAATGGTTGAAATGTTTGTTCAAAATGCATAATCTTTTCACTATTAAGATGTTTAGTGAAATTAGTTTTGTTTTTATAATATTACAATAGAGCATCGTTTATCCGAATCAATTGGGAACTGGGGTTGTTCGGATAACTTATTTTTCGGATAACCAATTACACACGAAAAAATATATTAACCTATCCCGTGTTGAAAATTTTGTCCGTTGCGTGTCGCTTTGTGTTGAATTTTTGTCGATGTTAAGCCTAACATAAACTTTTTAAAATAATAATCATGGCTATTGTATCGTTAAAAATTATTTCTTTAGTTTGTACAAACAAAATAAATATATTGAAAAATATAAAAACAATGAAAAAAAGTATACTTCAGAAGTTAATTTAGTATCAAAAACGTAAAATATTTGAGTAGCCAAAGATTGCAGCGCCACAGCACTGGCGAAAATTTAAATTTGCCGACTGGAATTCTGTCAAATAACTGACTTTTGGATAAACGATGCTCTACTGTAATCTCATACAAGTGCATTTTTGCATACTGACATTGGAATGTCTCTTCTAGCCAGCAGATTTATGACTGAAATCATCTTCAATATTAAATGCTTTTATGTATCTATTAAATTAAAGCATAAAATAATTATGTATAAAAACTGTTATCCAATTAACTATAGCATTTCTGTTAAGTTTTTAATAGATAGGTAGATTTTTGAGAATTTCTGCATGTTTTAATGCCACAAATTTATTTGAGAAAAAAAACAGTTCCTGTAAACTTAGTTATTGAAACTTTTAGTAAATATGTATAAAAATGTTTTCCAGCATCTCAATATTTTTTGTAATATGATACTAAATAATTACATCTTATTAAAAATTATCTATTTGTTTTCAGTAATTGTGTGTATCATTTCCAGTTAAACTGTAAAACTTTCAAAAACTATTTTAATATTATGTTCTCATTTATTTTTAGAGTACATTACTTGTATTTGATTAAAATTATAAAAGATGAAATATGCAAATTTACCTGAAATAGAATTAACTTGGCTGTTGTATGTAGAGATATTTTAGTAAATATAAATTAAGATCAACTAATTTACTGTATGGAAGGATTCACACATGTGAGGCATAGATTTGTCATGCAGTAGATAATTTAATTTTCATAAATTTTTGAAAATAAATATTGGGAACTTCTAAGGGATATCTTGTGACACCCTAGATATCATGAAAGATAGGTTGAAAGCCACTGTCCTGAACTGTAAAAAAATTAAAGTATANTTATTTTATTTCAGAATAAGATATATTTGTTTTTGAAATTGCAGGTTATTTTAATTATTTTTACTGAACTATTTGGATATGTTGTAAGCTTTATTTACAAATTGCTATTCAATTTTCTTTAAATTTGATTAGATTTATATAATAAATTTGTTGAAAATGAGGAGACAGATTTTGTTTGTTTTCATCAAAGCTGTAAATTGTCAAAATTTAAAAGCCACTAAACAATTCTTATCTAATTATATAACAAATGGATAAAGGCAATTTGTGTTTTAAGCTAAAGCAAATCTGACATTTTCTTCATCTGAATTTATTGTAATCTTGATATATGAAATTCACTTTAACACATTTCTACTAACACAATTAAAAATATAGAAGAAATTAAATCATCTTCACATTTCTGTCACTTAATGATTAATTGGTAGAGGAGCTAATTAGTATAATTAATGATGAGAAACGATTAATTGGTACATCTCTAGTTAGTACTTGCTATGTCCCAAGCGAAAAATCTGGTTGATGTCCAATGAAATTCCTTAACTGGGATATGCATGAAGCCCATCATGTTTCTAAGTTAATTGTCTTGTAGAGTTTCTATTGATGTTACCTCATAAGGATGGCATATTGGCTGTCGGGTGTCTAACAATTTTTAACTTAAATATGGTTTTGTGACAATTGAAATTAGAAAAATGAAGAAATGTTTTTCCCCCTTTTTTTTTCACTTAAAATGTTCTTGAAAAGCCCAAAATCTTTGTAATGAGTCATAAATTTTTAGGTTACAAAACAATTGTTGATTTTTGAGACTTTTTAAAATAAAGATAAACATTGTTGTGAATAAATCTCATAATGAGATTGTTTGCTGAAAAAAGTTCAAAAGAACATTTTTAAAATGTAAACAAATGTAGCATTCCTGTCTATTGAACTATAGACTAAAATTAAAAATAATATAAAATTATATGAACTTTGTATTGATATTATATTTATGGTATATTTGAATTTTATATTTTGGGAGTATCGCTTGCTCTTTACACATGATAAAATGACAAAACAAAGTAAAATATTAATTTCTTAATGTAGAAAGTATATTTTCAGATTCAAAGCATTCAACATTAAATTTTATATAAATATTTGACATAAATCACTTTGATGAAATATATTTTTCAATATAGAATGAAGTATTGTGTTTTCTGATGTATAAGATGTTTTGATATATAGGATGCCATTGTTTTTCATGAACATTTTTTAAGAAAAAATTACTGAAAAGTTATAGATTGTTGATCAATTTTATATTTTTTTCTTAATACATAATTCTTTTATACAGATATTCTCTGAATATATTTTCAGTCAATGTATTATCATATATCAAACACACAGCTGGATTCCTTTATTGGACTATTGAGGCAAAATTATTACTAAGTAATTTGGCAAGAGGTAGACAGTCAGGCTGCCATCTGTTGTTAAATGAAATAATTATAAATTAATTTAACTTTAGAATATTCTGGAAGAAAAGATTGATTCAAAGTAGGATTTAAACCCACAACTGCTGCTTACTGTGCAGATGCATTGTCAGTTATGCTATCCAGCCCTCTATTTGATTTTTACTTCCAGACTAGTTAATTAAGTAATTAGTCTGGAAATGGGAATCAGATGGAGATCTGCATGGTAAATAGAAATTACAGGTTTGAGTCCCGCTCTGGTTTGATCTTTTCTTTCAGAATATTTTAAAATTAAATGAAATTTATTTATAATTGTTAAATTTAATAAGAGATGGTTATCAAACTGTCTATCTTCTGCCAAATTACATAGTAATCATTTAGCCTTAATAGCCCAATAAAGGAAACCAGCTGTTCATTTGATGTATGATAATAAATTGACTGAAAACAAATTTAGAAAATTTTTGTTTTACACAAAAATTCTCCAAATTTGTTTTCTCAAAAATCTACTGTGAATATAGGATTACGGTAATGATTTTAATCTTTATCTGTATCTTCTTAGCTGGACCAAATTTTCTGAAAGGTCTTCTGTATTTGAATCAGAATCACTGCTTTCTTTAGAAAGTAAATCATTTTCAGTGCTATCAAGGGCATTCTTAATTGCTTCTTAAATGACTTAATTAATAACCTTTTCGTTGCATTCTATGAAGTGTTAACTCATATACAAACATCTGAAATTTCAACCTTCAGCATATAAGATGCATTCTGGTTTTGAGATGAATTTTAGGGGAAGTTAGGAAATACATTGGGAAATATGGTAATTCATTTCAAATTTTGAATTCAATTCTAAGTTTAATCTTTGAATTTGAAAACACTTATTTAATGTTAGTTTCTATTAATATATTGAAATTTGGATTTTGATTTTATTAATTAACTAGAATATTAGGATAATATTTTTTTCATTTGGGAATAAATACTGGGAAATATGAATTTTTACATTTAAAATACAATTTGGTGCAAAAGTCTTGCAATACTTTATAAAAACATATTTTTTGATTTTGAATCCATTTTGAAAATATAATGTATCATTTTTGAACACAAGTTTGTAAGGAATTTATAACTTTTTTACAGAATTAAAGTAGCATTGTTTTACAAATGGGTGGGCTGACAGAAATTGCAAAGCTAACATAAACATTTTTTATTTCTTGTTAACTACAAGAAACTTTTTAAATCAGGAAAAAGAAAAACTATAAAACTGGAATTCATTAAAGTTTTTACATGTTGTTAATCAGCATTTGATATGTTTGAAGATATACAAATAATATTTAATTGGGAAGCCTTTACTTTTAATTACTAAAGCACATCTTCTGGGTATACTACTAACAAGCTTTTTCAAGCTCTTCCTCTAATATTAGATGATACCAGCATGGAATTAGTTTCACTTAACTGTACTTTATATGCTTGATTCTTTGTATTCATCTTCTGTTTCAGTTTCATCCAAAAGACTTTGATCCAAAGGATTAAGATCTAAGATTGTGCATATATTGGGCAGCACTTTCAACAATATGCAGCTTATGCACTCCCATGAGCTGAGATGCATCCTCAGATGCTAATGGCAATAGGATACTGTTTTGAATAGTTTTGATCCTGTCATTCTTTTGTATTGGACAAAAGTTGCTTCTTTGGATATCAAAGAGATTGCTATTTTATCACTCCGGATGATCTTACATCACTGATTCCTAATCTATTATCCTTCAACTGTACACCTGCTGTAAACACTTGGCCCTCTGTTTTTTTTTTTTTTTTATTAATTAGAGGCCTCTTTTTAGACTTGTAGGCTCGAGAGCTCACAAGCCTATAAAGAAGTTCCACCTTTTTTCTTTCAGTGTGATTTACTTTTTATACAGGTAACTATAGTTATCACTTACACTTCAATTTTTCATTGCTTTCAAAGTGGCTCAATCAAATAAAACTATAGCTATTTTTTATGATAGTTTTCCTTTGTCTTTCCTTTCTGTACTAATCTTCCAAACTGTTAATCATATTAAAATTACTAATGCATCTGCTGACTGTCAAGTGATGATAGCCACATTTCATGGCAATTTGTCAACAGAACATTCCTTCATTGTACAGAGCAATAATCTTAGCATGCATAATAAGCACTTTATCTTGAAACCTACTTGAAACTAACAAAGAAACCCTTCAGAAGTGTCAATGCAGTACTCTCAATTTTGAAATGATAATCACATGTGAGAGGAACCCTTTATATAATGGAAATTGGATATCCAAGAGAACTGTAGTGGGTTGATCAAGTTGTTGGCCACTTGTGTTTTGCAAGTGTCATTTTTTTTATCTTAACTTTTAAAATAATGCTGATGTTTTAATTCTATTAAAAGTTTTAAATTCCTTACAAAATTATCTTCAAATTGATGTATTATTTATTACGTTTGGAATTGGCATTTGGGTTTAAATGCTAAAAATACGTTTATTTGATGTGTTGCATCACCAAGCTGTATTTTTATTTAAGTCTCAATTGTTATAATAGTTTTTATTTACAGAATTTATTCTTTAAAAATAAATACTAATAAAATGTTTCATTAACTAAAAATGTATAGCTTATTTCAAAAGTGCTTTTCAAAAGTTCCCTTAAAACATACACTTGAAACAAGAAAATTATTTTCTTGTTTTTTGAAACAAGAAAATTTCATAATTTCTTGCATAAATTTCTTGCATTTTGAAACAAGAAAATTAGGATTTTGAAACAAGAAAACAAGATCCGGAGTTTCAAAATGCAAGGGATTAATTAGCCAAATATTGCAGAAAATTTTATGTGAGATATATTAAATATAATAATAGATGATGTAACATATAGTTATTAAAGTAACAGTAGAAAACAGATTATTACTTTTTACATGAAACATTTTTGAAATGAGCTGTCCATCTGTATTCTTTTTATGTATAATAAATTTATAAATAAACATCTTAGAAATTATTAACTGTTAATTTGAAAATATTTTTGATTTTGATTTTTCTTAAAACCGTATTTTCTGTATTATGTGTTTGTTATAATTTAATTATTTTAATAATTACATTTACTTAAAGGGATAAATTCACATCTTTGTAGTATTTGTATTTATCTTCACATTTTGTAATACTATGTCAATTCACATCTTATAATGCTCTTCACTAACACATCGCAATAATTTCTTTTCTGACTAACCTGGCAGTGGTGATGGACTAATCAATAAATTGAAAATTGGTATCAATTCATTACAAATCTTTCAGGAGGTGGAGCATGGACTGCAAAGATTGCTGATTTCAGCCAATATTTAACAATTGAATTGCCAGATAAATACAACATTACTGCCATTGCTACTCAGGGAAGACCTTATACATCAGAATATATAGAAGAATATAAAATTTATTACGGACATAGTGAAAGTGATTATTCAGAATATAAAGATAAAGAAGGAAGTACAAGGGTAGGAATTTCATGTTGCATTGCTACTTCAGCAGATCAAAATAAATTTTACATATCATTATTTTTCTGTTATTGAAAATACATAATTAGCAATGAACAAATTTAAAATTATTAATTTAATTCATATTTTTAAACATTTTTGATTTGATATTAAGAAGTTTGGAAAAGAATAGTTTTCCTAAAAGATTCTATCACAACAACACTTCTACTTTAATGGAATATTTATGTATTCAAAATTTATAAATCTAAATGATTCATGTCTTACTGGATAAAATGAAGCAAGAATAATCAATGCTTTTGTTCTCAGTTTGTTTTATTACTAAATTCAATCTTTCTGATTTGTTATAACTTGTTCTGTGATAGAATGAAAAAACAGAATTTAAAAGTTCTTTTTGAAATTTGTTAATTGTGAAAAGTTTTAATGTAATATTATTTAGAAAATTTGAAGTCTTGAAAATGAGCCAGTAAGACTAATCATTGGAGCTAATAAATTTTGATTATAAAAATATTAGTAAAGTAAGAGTTTTATTGTGATAACATATATTAAGATATTTATGAAAAAATACATATACTGATAGATGCCAAATTTTATTCAAATGCTTTATCTATCAGGTAACCAAAAAAGTTCTGTCGTTTTTTGTTGAAAGAAAACAAACATAAAAATGTATAGGAAATAACACAATTTATTCATCAAAATAACCACCCTCACATTCAATAACCTGTTCCCAATGGGAAACAAGCTTATAAATTTCATTTTTATAAAAGTCACGATTTTTAGAGTTGAAAAACTTCCCTAATTCCGTTTCTATAACCTCTCTATTTCTAAACTGTCAATTTCGCAGATGATTATCTAGGCTTAAAAATAGGTGATAGTCAGAAGGGCTAATGTCAGGNTAAGTTTATATTTCAAAAATAATACGAGGGTCATTCTAAATGAAAAGAACGTTTTGATCTTACAAGTCGTGCAGTTCTCCCATCACCCTCCACTGCGTCATGGACCTTCCCATGTTTTTGCGCCAGTCTGATGCTAACAGTGAGCCACAACGATCGTTTACTGTTTACAGTGTGACTTTGAAATGTGTGACAAAATTAAAGATCTCGCCAAGTGTGAGGTTTGTAGTGTAATACGCTTTTTGAATGCGAAAAAAGTCCGCCCTATCAAAATTTACAGACAGATAGCTGAGGTTTATGGTAATGTGATGAATGAAGCTTCAGTTTGAAACAAACGGCAGGGATTGTTGTCCAGAGGCATTGTGCTTCTTCAGGATAACGCATGTCTGCATGCTGCTGTGTTGATGAAGAACTTGCTTCAGCAGTTTGAGTGGGAAGTTTTTGAACATCCTACTTATAGCCTGGACTAGGCTCCAAGTGATTACATCTTTTCCCAAAATTGAAGGATTTTTTAGCCAGAAATCACTATGGAAGTGACAGTGAACTGAAAGAGGCCATTAATGACTGGTTCAAGAACTTGGCAGTAACTGAGTGTGCAGAAGGCATAGAAAAGCTTAGCTATGTAGAAATATAGCTAAGGTATTATATATGTTGTAAAATAAGTTTTGTTTCATTATCTTAAATAAAATTATTATCTAGAGAAACAAACATTCTTTACTTTTAGAATGACCCTTGTATTTAAAAAAAACATTGAATTTTATATTATACATAACATTTCCCTGACAATAAACCACATTTGAGAAATTATAAAGCTTTGAGGGGAAAACATTTTTATTTAGTAATTTGAATTGATTAAAACATGACAATATTGCAATTAGAACAACTTTTTGAAAATTCAATGCATTTTTATTAATCTTTGTTCTGCCTGTGCAACTGGACATGTAAGACGACAAATATTCTCAAGTTTGTATGGCTGATGCAATGTATACTCTATTCTAATCAATATGAAGAGATCTCAGGTTTATAAATGAAGTGCATCAAATTCTCCTGTCTTTTTTTCCTCTTACTATTTATTGGTGTATAATTACAGTTTTGGAGTTAGAAGATCATTCATTTTCAAGATATATCTTATTAGAGTGATATTTATTGACTGTCTTGAAATCTTTGAGTTTGTTTTTTATTTTTGTTTTTAATGTGGTTTAATTATGGTCAACAAAGATATTTATGAAATATCTTTGATGAAAAACATTCAATTTCTGCATTAGTTTGTCTTTGTGTGCTATATTTTACATGTTTATATGCATTTGGCAGAATAATGGATTTCTAGAGTTTTATTCTTGTGTCAGTGTTTATTATTGTTACTGAAAAATAACTTAACATCTATTGAAAAGTCAGTATGGACTTGGTTAATCTATGGTTCATATCTAATTGTTCATCACATTCACATGATATCACACTATATAGATAGCTGAAATGTCAACGTATTTTGTTAGTTCTCTTTTAATATTTATTGGTAGGTGTACTTGACAGTCAATCTGAATAACTAGTTTTCTTATTACTAATTTTCAGTCCTGTTGTTTGGCATTTTGTTTCAATCAAGTAGCCAGTTTCTATAGAGAGTTCTACATGTCAGAGAGCAGTAATATTTCATTGGCAGAATCAATGTTTGTGAGATGGCTTTTGGTTAGTATTGATATTATTTTTCATGTAACAAAATTAGTAGCAAGAAGCAACGGAAGTGACTATTAATGTGGGTTTGAGCTTAGCTTTAAGTTGATCTTTTCTTCCAGATTATTCTAATTTATTAAATTTATTTACAGATTAATATAGTTATTAATATTACATAAGAAAAGCCTGTCTACTTTTAGTCCAAATTAATAAATTTCTATATTAATATCAAGCAAAAAGATAGCCTAATGAAATATGGTATAGATAATCATAACTCTACCCATCAGAGAGATAAGTAATTAATTATTCACTAACCTCCTTATAATAGTCGAGAAACATTTATTTAAAAATACAGAAATGTTTTCAGTCTAATTTATAGGCCATTATCAGGGGATACTGTTTGTAACACTAAATTATGCTGAAAACATTTGTGTATCTTAAATTAGTCACAGTTCATTTTCTGTATGAACACAAACTAAGACTAAATTGTTGATTTGCATCCATTCAAGAACAGTGTAAGCATTTTGTTATTGCGATCAATCATTTGATCCAGTCCAGTGTATATTGGACTTAATATTAAGATGGTTGGATCATGAATCATGTGTGATTTATGATCCAACCACGATGATTGTTGGATCACGTGTGATCATGCTTTCAGTTCTGAATGTATGAATGTGTGTGGTTTCTAATGTGTGGAAGTGGGAGTTGGTTGCAGAAATGTCATGATATTCTAGTTTAGAAATGTAATTGATAGTATCTGTAGCATCAATGGGTGAAGTAAGACCCAGAAAGTCACCAGGTAAATGGAATATATTACTGTATACTAACTTGGTGGCACTTGTCATCTGAATGTCTGATTTGAAAGAAGAGCATATTCCCAGCAGTATTATTGATAAGGTGTCTGGCCAGGACAAGCTATCATGTGCCTTAATCACTGACTTCAGCTGGGAAGACATTCCACAGGTCTGTTGGAGGAATGATACAAAGTTCTTTGAATTCTGCTAATCCCTAAGAGATTGGTGGACTGTTAAAACAAGATATATTCAAATTGCTTCTCTCGATCAATAGTGATTGTGAGTGAACAGCCAAATTGTAAGATCCATTCCGTGAAAATAGTGTGGCATATTGCCTTGATTGAGAAATTGGCAATTGGGAATGCTTCTGGTCATTTAATAAACCAGTCCATGATGGAGAGAGTAATATTTACCTTGTGAAGGTGGCAATGGACCAACAATGTGTATATGGGTCAATCTTGCATCTGGAACAGCTAATGTATAAAGTTGAGGATGGTTATGGTGATGTATCTTGGATTCCTGGTATGGTATACAGCTTTGAACCCATGATTTGATGTCTTTCCTCATTCATCACTGAAATTTTTCCTCATTTTGTTTAGTCATACATATCAGGATGAAATGAATTTGATGATTGTGGTAACTCCTGGATGAGCAAGATTGCAAAATTGGTTGAAGATGCACTATTGGAATTTTCTTGGGACGAGGGTTTGAGGTGAGCCTGTTGATGTGCCATAGTATAATTTTTTCCAGTTGTGAGTAGTGCATAAATTCCAGGTATAGTGATATTGGTTGTTTGGCATTCCTGTGGTGGGACTTTTTCCTGTCTTTATACTCTCCTACTAATTGAACTAACTAATGGGTACCAGGATGTGAGAGGCTCTTGGTATGAAGTGTCCTTAGCTGAACAAACTTAAAAATCATTGTAATTTCACGAGTGGGGTTGGTTGGGGAAATTTCAATATTGATTCCATCTGTGATCTGCCAGGGGTCCTGATACCTGGAATCTAAGGAATTGTATGGAAATAACATCAAACACACATTTTTAAGGCTTGATATTGAGGCCATATTCCTGTAACCTTGTGAACAGGGCCTCTAGATGTCCTGATGTTCCTCTTTCAAACTAGTTACTACTAGTATAATCTGCAAAGGCCTTTAAGCCTCTCATCACTTTGTTAATGAAACACTGAAATTTTTCCACTGCATTTCAGAGGTCAAATTGCATCTTAAACAATCCAAATGGTGTGATAGCTGTCTTGAGCACATCTGGTGGGTGTATCAGAATATGATCATATGCTTTCACTAAGTCTGTGTGAGATAAAATTTTATACCATATAACTCTGCTGTGAAATCTATTAAATTAGCTATATTGTGTCTATCCTTTTTTTGTTTAGACCAGTGATTTCCAAACTTTTTCAATCCACCGCCCCTTTGTTCCATAAAGTTATACCCAACACCCCTAACCCATTTTCTCTTGTGTGAGAAAGGATTGGAAATATTCTTAGGAAAATTTTTCTATGAATCTCACTTTGTGCCCTTACCGTACATTGTTCTCAATATCTGGAAACCATTAATAAATGCAATGCTTCCTCTTATCAGTTTAACAGAGGAAAGGTAACAGCTTTCAGTGACCCCAATTTTGCCTTTGGTCACCGTTCAATACTCTGCTTCCAGCGTCCCCCTAGATTTACTCATCGCCCACAAGGGGGCATTATTGCCCACTTTGAGAAATGCTTGTTTAGACATTGAAAGCTCTAGTCTATCAGTTGCCATTCTCTATCATTATTTTTTTTTTTACCATATGGAGTGGGGATGCATAGTTGCTGTTAGAAGGGTGAATGTGCCCAAATCTACAAGTGCTGTATTTCCTGCTTAGTGATTCGATCAGGGGCTAGGTAGTGAGATCATGCACTTGTTGATAGGCAAATGGTGTCTATGTAATTGACCATGGGGTGTTTTATTGATTGTTTGGGTTGTGGAGGTCTGGTGATGCTGGGAAACTTGTGTAATAGATTATGAAAACCATGTTGCCCAGGATAACTTTGATTGAGTGAATGGAATTGACTCCTGTTTCACAGTGTATGTTTAATTTGATTAATTTGTCATGCAAATGCTTCTGTTGCAGGCCAAATGTATGAGATCAAAATGAAACAAAAAGTCTGCCTCTATTATTATTAATGTGTCTTCTAGGAATGTCCAGGTGAATTTCTTTTTAAGGTTGAGATTTTTATTGTTTTCTACCTGTATACTCAAATGGATAGTGTGTTAGCTTGTGACAGTCATATTAGACTATTTCCATCTTGTGACAGTGGAATAGGAATAAGACGATGTCTGATCTAGTATCTATAAGGAACTGTACTTTTGATTGTCCCAATGAGATTTAGATGGCAGGGAACATGTCTTTTTTCTTTTTCTTGTAAAATTTCAGGAGACTGCATTTTCCTTCTTTGGTGCCAAATATTCTATGATACCAACAAATTTCTAACTTATTTTGCAATTTGCTATGCATATGGTGATGTTCTGTGACATGCTGCAGGAATGGATTAATAACTGTCTGTTCCATTTGTTCAGCTGTTCAATTTTCATGTAATTCTGTTTCTGATGGGCACAAAGACTAACGGAGTTGATTTGTGCTGGGTTGATGTCGTTTGTTCTATCTGCTATTTGGAGTGCAATAAATGCCCAACAATCTTTAAATAACCAGTAAAATATTTAAAAATACTACTACAAATGTTTTCGATCATTATTTCCAGTCTTCTTCAGGTTAAAAGTTCTGAGATTCAAATAGCAGTTGTGCCTGAAGATTTAAACTTTTTTAGAACGTATGAACAGTCACATATAGCGATTCAAAGGTTATTTAAAGGTTGTTGGGAGTTTATTGTATATTCTACCAGTACAGTAGAGCGTCGGTTATCCGAAACATCAGTTATCTGAAAGAATGCCAGTCAGCAAATTTAAATTTTCATTAGTGCTGTGGCATATATCAATCTTTGGCTATATCTCAGGCTACTCCAATATTTTTTTTTGTGTGTGTGTTTTTTAGCTTGCAGCATTTGTGTGTGGTGTTTTTCTGAGGACTGTGTGTCGTGCTGAATCTAACGTTTTTGATACTAGATTAACTTCTAAAGTATAACTTTTTTTTGTTTTTATATTTCTCAATATATTTATTTTGTTTATAAAAAATAAAAAAATAATTTTTAACAAAACAATAGCCACGATGATTATTTAAAAAAGTTTACATTAGGCTTAACATCGACGAAAATTCAATGCGAAGCAACATGCAATGGAGAAAAATTTCAACATGGGATAGGTTATTATATTTTTTTTGTACATAGTTGGTTATCCGAAAAATAAGTTATCCGAACAATCCCAGTCCCCAATTGATTCAGATAAATGACGCTCTACTGTATTTATTAATGAGTGTTGTTAACCTGTATACAAGGTATTTAGACTGCTTTCTATAGCATGAATGGTATTACTGCTGTCAAAATGATTTATGTAGATGAAGACAATTGCTGTAGGAATAACTTCATTAGTTGTTTGTAAGAGACGTGATAATTGGGCCTATATTTTAACTCAATATCTCCAACAGGCATTTTTCCCTTATATGTCTACAGGCTAGTAATTTCCAAATTTGCCTGGAGGATAATCCTATTGACTGTTTGATTAATTTTGTTTTTAATTTGCTTTACAGGTTTATTCTTTTGGGATCAGTTATTTCGTTGCAAATTATCAAAGCTGCTTCTGGCTGTAAAGTGATGACTATGTAATTATACTTGGTAGTGCTCTCTGATTGCCATTGGTGTGTCCAAGAAGAAGGTTCTTTTGCATATGGAAAACCTTAAGGCAGGATCTCCAGAGGTGTATGGAGAAATTTGGATTGCACTGCTGTCAGCCATTGTCTTCTTACTTTGTTCATATTGTCCCTGTGGTAGTTTCATAAGTTATTTGAAAAAAGTATATAATGTCAGAATAATTTGATGTATAGTGTTCACTTTGAATATGGTGTTGGTGTTCAAGTAATTACTTCTCCGTAGATGATGTGGATGGATTTAGTCTGTGTTCTGGGGCATGGTTATGTCACCATTCCAGTGGATGCTCTAAATCAAAAATCTGTCAAATTCTTCCTTTGCCACCAGTGGCAAATACAGTGCTAGAACAAGTATGGTTTTGTATTGCAAACACATTCACCACCTCATTCATTCTTAATGGACAATGGACACTAACTCAGCCAAAATGATTTATTGGCAACATAGCCACTGACAATTAAGGTTGGAAAAATCATGCCAATAAATGAAGTTCATGCAACTCATGACTGAATTAATTCATCATATGTACTGCAACATTATAAAACTGGAAATAGATATGACAGCATATAGACAGACAGTAGATGACAAATTTACACAGAAATATTCCCATCTTACTTTTATAGAGCAGAAGAGTTGTTAACCTGAAAATAACAATAATACATAACTCCCTCATCATACAAACAACATTCAAACATATCAAACAGCAGCAAGTTCCAGAACACAAACAGTAGATCAGACAGAAAATCAGTTCACTGACAATATAGCAGTTGCTAGTAGAAATGTACAGTATATAGTATGGCATACACTAGTAAAAACAAACAACAATTGCAACCAATGACACTACAGACACAGAATTAATTAACACACGTGAATTTATTTTAAGAAACTCTCACTAAATATAAACAATTTAATTGACTTCACACACAAAAAATACCCAAAATATATCTACCAAAACAAGTAGGGAAAATCTTATACTATCTAAATACACACATATTACTAAAATACTTTCATCCAGACTCAACATTTTCACACATACATACATTAATTTATTGTGGTATAGTTATTGCAGTTGTGTAACATAAAATGGCCCTAAACTATAACAGACACATTCAAAACTCAGACAAATCATAGACTTACCCAGAAAAGAAGACTAGAAATACGTACATAACATTTCTCTATATATATGACAATGTTTGTTTGCTATGCATACCTAGGCTATTCAACCAATTGCTAAGAAACCTCAACATTTACGTTAACATACTTCTAACTTAGATAATGTCATGAATATCACCCCAAAATATTGATTGGATTTCTATATATAAATTAATTTTTATCTGTATTAGATTTGCTTGGTTTACTTGTAGTGACATCTAATTGGCAAAAAATTTAAGAAAATAATAATTAAATATAATTCTTAAAGTGGATATAATTTTAAAAATATATATTATATTCACTTAATTACTGCTACAATGCTAATTACTGTGACAAGTAGCACAAAGCACTTGTTTGCATGGAATTGAAAGTGTTACCCTGTAAATAGTCTATAAGCATTTAATTTTCCACATTTAGCAACTCAGGTTTTTTCATTTCTTAACAGTACTATCTTAATTCTAATAAGTGCCTTCCAGTAGCTGAGTGGATAAAACTGCTGAACACTGGTAGTTGGTTGTGGGTTTGGACATGACCAGTGGGCTGGCCACGTGGAATTTTCTGGGTTTTCTTTACATTAGTAACACCTAAATAGGGACCATTTTTATACAAGTTTTTCTGGGATGCATCCTCCTTGGCAGATCTCTCAAGTGTTGCATTACTGTAACCAAATAAATTAAACTAATTCTAATAATTTTTCTATAAATGCGATATTTATGAGGACATACTTCACACAGTTTATAAAATCTGTTGCAAAAATATAAACACTTTATTAGAACATAAAAACAATTATTCTTGCATTTTTACAAGATTTTTTTATTTAAGTAAGTTTTATATGACATCTTTTGATTGTTAAGGTTAGCAATTTCAATCACATGCAGGGCCATCACATCCTATCCGACACAGATCACTTTTCAAATATTAACAGTAGACCAATATTAATTACTAGTTGTTGATCATCCTCTCTTCAAGGAGGAGATAAATGACTACTTTTGGTTGAATTACTTCAATTCCCTTCCACAACAGTCCTTTCTTTCTATTGGACCAGCTATGTTGTGGCATTTGAGTCAGAAAATTACATAATACAAGGTACTGGTGAGCACAAAATATGTTTTAAGTAGTTTTCGAGGGTGCCAAGTTTAAATATTTGGTCTGTTATTCACAAAATTTGATTTATTGGCAGATTACCATTTGATATTCAACTGTGAATTGTACAGTTTCTTAAAGTTAACATTAGAAAAATTTTCAATTCCTGTCTACTTGACCATTGATAATGTGCCATTTCATATCATCTGAGCATTGCGATAAACATGACAATGGTAGACTAAAATGATTAAACTTTTTATATGGTTTTCTTTTTAATGTTTGCAGTTATATAAATCAAATGCTTTAATATAACAAAGATTATCTTATGTAAGGGTTTATCACATTAAGTATTCAACCTAACACATTTTAAAAATTCTTTATTTCTCTACTGTATACAATTTAAAGAATTTTTAAGATGCATTAGATTGGGCACTTGGTGTGATAAACCCTTATGTAAGATAATGTTCATAGTTATATAAATCAAATACTATAATATAATATAATAGAAATGTTAGGAGTATGAAATAATCTAATAATCTTAACCTTTGGTGTTATTTTTTGCCTGGGCAATGCTGGGCTTAACTGCTAATTAGGCATAACAATTAAGCAGGCTGACTCAATACACTAAAAACAACATAATACCCAAGTTAATGAAAGAGATTAGGAAAATATTTAGGATAATTAAAATATACACACAGTGCGAACAACATACATGTAAAGAAATACAGTATATTGACACACACAAACAAAAGCTAGCTGACAAGTCATAAAAACTCATATCTACAAAATTTATGTGCTGTGAATACAACAAAATAGAAAATAAATTATGGTATTTTCAAACTTACACAGACAGCTCTATAGCAATCCACCACACAGTCATAACACAATTGTATGCCAACAGAAAAAATCTTACAAACTGGTCTGCTCTTTGGTTTAATCCAGTATCACAAAAACAAAGCAAGTTGGATTAAAGAGAAAGAAGAAAACATGTACAAGACACACATTATGCTTTCTATTAAAATAAAAACACAAAAGCAACACAATCTACAGTTAGAGAAGACACTTGATGACAACATTCACAGTTTCTGGTACAAAAAATTTACATCACTGCATCAGAAATTAGCCAAACATTTTACACACACAACCTATAAGATGTGTCAAAATTTCTTACAAATATATGAAACTCAAAAATAACAATAGCAGAAACCTTTTACAATAGATATCAATTACATGTTTTTCTACATTATAAAATACTTACACATCACAAATAAAATACACAATACTATTATATGGAACAATTAAACATTTTTACAAAACAATAAAAGACTTACAGAAACCACATGGGATGCAAAGAACAATTGTCTGTAGATTCAATTATTCTATGACAAGAAAACAAACACATAGAAACCCTAAATGTGGCATAAATAGATTACAGGAAAGCATTTCATAGCATTCCACTACATCTACCCAAAATATATCAAACACCCATTACATTTCTTGAAAAACAATGCAACATTGGCAAACAACACTACACCTAAGATTAACATTAAAGCAAACCAAATACACATAAGGTGAGACATTTTCTAGGAAGTGTCGTTAAATCTACTACTGCTGTTTGGCCTTAAATCCATAGGCATAATACACTAAACAACACTAAATATGGATACATCATCTAATTCAAGGAAATAGAATAATACATATTATCTTACTTCATGTTTATGGATGACAAAACTCTGTGCATTCATACATGCACAGTTAAATTACCTAATAGAAGTTACTTACACTTACTCCACTGAATTTTAAATGGAGGTTTTACCTAGATAAATTGAGAATATTTCACAGAAAAATGAGTCCTAAAGAAGGAAGATTTTGTACTTGGAAATGGATAATGACAAACAGTACAGTAAATCTTGCAAGTAATTACAGTTATTAATACTATAAACCTTGTACAAATGCATTATTTTTAATAAGAATGTTGTTTTTAATATTTTATTGGTTNCTACTAGGATAAGTACCTATGATTGAAAACACTAAATAAAGTAGTTGTTAACAAAACAACGAGTTAAAAGCAATTTTTAATAACTGAACTATCTTATTATTAAGATAGTTCAGTTATTATTATTATATTATTAAGAAGTTATTAATATTTATCACTAGTGTGAACTTTGTCACTTAAATTGATACATTTAAAATATGACAATACATTTGAGGAAGTTCCTATTTCTTGCCTTATGTTTCGTATGTTTCAAGTGATTTTTAATGTTTGATGCCCACCATGAGTTACTGAAAATTCTGAAAAGCACAGTTCATATTTCACTTCGTCAATATGATCACAGACTTTTTTAATCATCAGTAAACACATGGTTTCTTTTTGGCACTTTAGAGATTAAATGAATTTAATATACAAATAATCGCAAATGCCGACCAGCAATTTGAACTCTAATTGAAACAAAATATCTAAAAAAATGAAATAAAAATATCTGGATTTCATAGGCTATGTGCTAATATAAATTCTGTGAAGAAATATATGAATGACAAAATAAAACATCTAAATTCATTAGGTCATATGCTATAAATTTTGGAGAAAAATATCTAGATGACATTAAAAATACTTAGATCTAGATACAAAATATTTAGATTGGCAACAGTGAGTGTAACAGAGGATAATTGCCAAATTGCTATTTTACTCAAGGCTGCACTATTTTTACTTCTTATATATTTGGCACTTTTCAAATTTTATCAAATAATTGGGACAAAATGACAAACTGGCCAGGACACTGGGGCAACATCATCAAAACGGAATGTCTGATAGAAATATTTTAAATTCATTAGAATTCCATTCCCGAATTCAACAAGATGTTGGAAAATGTTGGCAATTATAATAATAGATAATCATATCATATTTTTATGAAATAATTTTTTCATTTGATATTCATTTAAATACATATATTTTTTAATGTAAGTATCTGAATGTCCAAAGAATAACAATTCCAATAAAAGAATTTAACTTCATTATACTTGTAACAAATAATTAATGATAAGCTTCTTTGTAGGGAATGATGATTCAAATTTAATATGAAGATATAGTTTTCTTAGTGGATTTATTTATTTATAATTTATATACAGTGTTTGTACAAAAATATTTTTGCTAGATGTGTTTTTTAAACTTATTTTAAAATATTATTTTTTATATTGAAAACATTATTTTTACCAAAAACTATTAAAAAGGTCTGTAGAATATTGGAGATGAGATAAAACAAGTCTGTCTTCTTATTATTTATGACAAATCAAATATCTGACTATATACAAAACCTATAAATAATTTATATAAGAGAATCATCTTTGTTATATAAGTAGACAAGTTTCATTTTAATAAAATTTAATAGTAATAAAAATTACTATTATTAGTTATACCAATTATAAAATTATAATAATTAAATAAATAACATTTACATAATTTTTATTAGATACCACAATATATTCTGGATTCTTATATTACTGCAGGACAAGGAGCAGAATGCTGTTTAGTAGTTACTCAAGTAAGTTATTTATTTTAGATGTTTAAAAATAAATATTTATACTTTCTCCATTATTTTCTTTTTGTAGGCATTGCAGTTTTTTAAATTACATGTGTCACAATTTGTTTAAAATATTAACAGTTAATACAGCTATTATCAGTTCAATCATTATTTGAAGACTATTAGTAGTATTTTATAATTAGTTACTTACAAATTAATAATTTGTGTAAATTCTTGATTATTCAAATTCAATTTTTATATTATTTAATATTTATTTTATTTATTTAGCATACTGGTACAACCATGATGCGGGGAGAAACATACAAAAAAAATCATACAAAATTATACAATATATTTGTTAATACGAAACAAATATATATGACTAACTAAAATAATAGTAAAACAAAAAAAAAATAAATTCATTCTAAACTTCATCTATTTGATGAAATTCTTCTCCATTGCCTGTGTTGTCATGTTGAATTTTGTTGGCATTAAGCCTAACAAAAACTACACATTTTTTAAAAAGTAACCGTGGCTATTTTATCATCCGGAATTATTTTTTTTTATTTTTCAGAAACAAAATAAATATACAGTAGAGCGTCGATTTTCCAAAAGTCAATCATCCGAAAGAATTCCAGTCCGCAAATTTAAATTTTCGCCAGCATTAAGCCTAACAAAAACTACACGTTTTTTAAAAAGTAACCGTGGCGACTGGAACTAGATTTAGACACTTTTTTTATTTTTCAGAAACAAAATTTTCCATAAAATTGTAACATTTTACTCATTTGTTTACATTTTAATTTTTTTATATGCCTTTTTACAATGAAGTTTTGTAGGAAGTAAAAGTTGTTTGTTTTAGTGAAGACATGTGCCTTCCCTAATAAACTGAATGGTAATTCAAATGTGTTACATTCCAGAGTTATTTAAATCCTAAAAATATGAAAAAGCATTTGAGAATTTTCAAAATTAGCTTTTCTTTTGAAATAAAAAATTTCAATAAAGAAAACAATGACGTTACTTGTAATTGCTCTTCCATCTCCTCCTAGCTTCTGTTGTGTAATGATTTGCATACCACATGTTACCACAATAGCAGCATTGCCAAGGTAATACTAAAGGCAAAAAAAGAAGTTAAGTTCTCCTCATTTTTATTTGATTTTTTTTATAAAATTGCTATTTTAATTTTTGAAAAATAAAGATAATTGATAAAAACATTTCTGCTTTGCTTTTCTTTCATTTGAAATTGCAATGTTGCATTTCCATGAATTCAAAAATTTATTAGAAAAAAAATGAAAGTGTTTACCCTTAGGAAAGTGTGAGGTCTCAAACAAAGCAAAAATTCATAAAAATTTTCACAAATTTGGCATTTTCCAAAAACATTTAACTAAGGACCGTATTTAGCATATCATGAAGAAAGGTATATTATTGTAAATGAAATTATATAATTAAGTTTTTCAAAATAAGTAATTTTCAGAAACAAATTTCATAAAGCCAAAATTGCTTTAAACTAGAATATTTGAGATGCAAATGTTTCTACATATTATTTCAGTGTTAAAAAGGGGGAAAAGTTCAAATGTGGTCAAAGTAACAATTGTGACTTTGCATGTCTACTTCCTGCAAAAAAAAAAAAAAAAAGTGAAATTTGCAATGATGACTTAACAAATAGTGATTTGTTTTTGTTTTTTTCAGAAAGTTCCCAGGATTAATTTAAGTTGATTATTTAATTAATTAAATTAATATTATTTAATAATTAGAAAATAAAAACGAAACAGAAAATTTTGTCGTTTTTTGATACCATTTATTATTTTCAATACTGTCAGTCTAGATAATTTTATCTCAAATATTCTGATCTTGTATCACTTAAATTATAAATTTGTTTACAATAGATTCCTCACAGATTTAAAATGAAAGAAACAAAAACAAAGTCTAAGATAAATTTGTCTAAACTATCTACCAGTAAGTTATTTTCCATGGAAATTTTAGTGGTATGATTTATATAGCAGTATTGTAGCACTTCTACAGAATTGCACGTTCTGAGGAAGTTTTGCAATATTCTGGTGCATGCTGTTTGGAGAAGTTACAGTAATTACATTGAATTTTTTATTAGATTTGACTGTACATAAATCAATGAAAAACTTGATCAATTAGTTATGAATATTACTATTAAATATAACAAAAATTTAAATATTGAAGATGGTCTGTAAATGTTAGTTTTTGAGTTGTAACTCGTAGTATAAAATTGTTAACAGATGAATAGTTATAAGATTCATTTATCAAAAGTGTCTTCAGGCAGTCAAACAGAACAAATTAAATTCAAAAATGACTATTTTAAATAGAAATTAT
Organism: Centruroides sculpturatus; assembly: GCF_000671375.1. NCBI lineage: Eukaryota > Metazoa > Arthropoda > Arachnida > Scorpiones > Buthidae > Centruroides > Centruroides sculpturatus. The sequence continues at coordinate 664,848 of NW_019384321.1, forward strand.
GTATAAAGTATACTTTAAGTACAAAAACATTCTTTGTATTTTAGCAGTCTTGTGACACCTAAAATATAAAATTTCTAAGATTTGTAATTAAAAGACTAATTATCTAAAGAAAGTGACATTTTATTTATTGTCATTGTATAAATTGATGTCATTTTATTGTAGATATTTAACCATTAAATTTTAATATTCTGTTAGTATATACACATTTCAAAAGTGAAAGTACTTTTTATGAAAAGTGAATTTGTATCATGGATAAATGTGATTATTTCCTATTTGGTTGGTATACATGTTTATGCGAATGATTTTATAAATTTTAAGTATTTTAAACTATATAAATAAACAATATAAAGAGTATATTTTGTTATATAAATTGTATAAANAAATGACGCTCTACTGTATTTATTAATGAGTGTTGTTAACCTGTATACAAGGTATTTAGACTGCTTTCTATAGCATGAATGGTATTACTGCTGTCAAAATGATTTATGTAGATGAAGACAATTGCTGTAGGAATAACTTCATTAGTTGTTTGTAAGAGACGTGATAATTGGGCCTATATTTTAACTCAATATCTCCAACAGGCATTTTTCCCTTATATGTCTACAGGCTAGTAATTTCCAAATTTGCCTGGAGGATAATCCTATTGACTGTTTGATTAATTTTGTTTTTAATTTGCTTTACAGGTTTATTCTTTTGGGATCAGTTATTTCGTTGCAAATTATCAAAGCTGCTTCTGGCTGTAAAGTGATGACTATGTAATTATACTTGGTAGTGCTCTCTGATTGCCATTGGTGTGTCCAAGAAGAAGGTTCTTTTGCATATGGAAAACCTTAAGGCAGGATCTCCAGAGGTGTATGGAGAAATTTGGATTGCACTGCTGTCAGCCATTGTCTTCTTACTTTGTTCATATTGTCCCTGTGGTAGTTTCATAAGTTATTTGAAAAAAGTATATAATGTCAGAATAATTTGATGTATAGTGTTCACTTTGAATATGGTGTTGGTGTTCAAGTAATTACTTCTCCGTAGATGATGTGGATGGATTTAGTCTGTGTTCTGGGGCATGGTTATGTCACCATTCCAGTGGATGCTCTAAATCAAAAATCTGTCAAATTCTTCCTTTGCCACCAGTGGCAAATACAGTGCTAGAACAAGTATGGTTTTGTATTGCAAACACATTCACCACCTCATTCATTCTTAATGGACAATGGACACTAACTCAGCCAAAATGATTTATTGGCAACATAGCCACTGACAATTAAGGTTGGAAAAATCATGCCAATAAATGAAGTTCATGCAACTCATGACTGAATTAATTCATCATATGTACTGCAACATTATAAAACTGGAAATAGATATGACAGCATATAGACAGACAGTAGATGACAAATTTACACAGAAATATTCCCATCTTACTTTTATAGAGCAGAAGAGTTGTTAACCTGAAAATAACAATAATACATAACTCCCTCATCATACAAACAACATTCAAACATATCAAACAGCAGCAAGTTCCAGAACACAAACAGTAGATCAGACAGAAAATCAGTTCACTGACAATATAGCAGTTGCTAGTGGAAATGTACAGTATATAGTATGGCATACACTAGTAAAAACAAACAACAATTGCAACCAATGACACTACAGACACAGAATTAATTAACACACGTGAATTTATTTTAAGAAACTCTCACTAAATATAAACAATTTAATTGACTTCACACACAAAAAATACCCAAAATATATCTACCAAAACAAGTAGGGAAAATCTTATACTATCTAAATACACACATATTACTAAAATACTTTCATCCAGACTCAACATTTTCACACATACATACATTAATTTATTGTGGTATAGTTATTGCAGTTGTGTAACATAAAATGGCCCTAAACTATAACAGACACATTCAAAACTCAGACAAATCATAGACTTACCCAGAAAAGAAGACTAGAAATACGTACATAACATTTCTCTATATATATGACAATGTTTGTTTGCTATGCATACCTAGGCTATTCAACCAATTGCTAAGAAACCTCAACATTTACGTTAACATACTTCTAACTTAGATAATGTCATGAATATCACCCCAAAATATAGATTGGATTTCTATATATAAATTAATTTTTATCTGTATTAGATTTGCTTGGTTTACTTGTAGTGACATCTAATTGGCAAAAAATCTAAGAAAATAATAATTAAATATAATTCTTAAAGTGGATATAATTTTAAAAATATATATTATATTCACTTAATTACTGCTACAATGCTAATTACTGTGACAAGTAGCACAAAGCACTTGTTTGCATGGAATTGAAAGTGTTACCCTGTAAATAGTCTATAAGCATTTAATTTTCCACATTTAGCAACTCAGGTTTTTTCATTTCTTAACAGTACTATCTTAATTCTAATAAGTGCCTTCCAGTAGCTGAGTGGATAAAACTGCTGAACACTGGTAGTTGGTTGTGGGTTTGGACATGACCAGTGGGCTGGCCACGTGGAATTTTCTGGGTTTTCTTTACATTAGTAACACCTAAATAGGGACCATTTTTATACAAGTTTTTCTGGGATGCATCCTCCTTGGCAGATCTCTCAAGTGTTGCATTACTGTAACCAAATAAATTAAACTAATTCTAATAATTTTTCTATAAATGCGATATTTATGAGGACATACTTCACACAGTTTATAAAATCTGTTGCAAAAATATAAACACTTTATTAGAACATAAAAACAATTATTCTTGCATTTTTACAAGATTTTTTTATTTAAGTAAGTTTTATATGACATCTTTTGATTGTTAAGGTTAGCAATTTCAATCACATGCAGGGCCATCACATCCTATCCGACACAGATCACTTTTCAAATATTAACAGTAGACCAATATTAATTACTAGTTGTTGATCATCCTCTCTTCAAGGAGGAGATAAATGACTACTTTTGGTTGAATTACTTCAATTCCCTTCCACAACAGTCCTTTCTTTCTATTGGACCAGCTATGTTGTGGCATTTGAGTCAGAAAATTACATAATACAAGGTACTGGTGAGCACAAAATATGTTTTAAGTAGTTTTCAAGGGTGCCAAGTTTAAATATTTGGTCTGTTATTCACAAAATTTGATTTATTGGCAGATTACCATTTGATATTCAACTGTGAATTGTACAGTTTCTTAAAGTTAACATTAGAAAAATTTTCAATTCCTGTCTACTTGACCATTGATAATGTGCCATTTCATATCATCTGAGCATTGCGATAAACATGACAATGGTAGACTAAAATGATTAAACTTTTTATATGGTTTTCTTTTTAATGTTTGCAGTTATATAAATCAAATGCTTTAATATAACAAAGATTATCTTATGTAAGGGTTTATCACATTAAGTATTCAACCTAACACATTTTAAAAATTCTTTATTTCTCTACTGTATACAATTTAAAGAATTTTTAAGATGCATTAGATTGGGCACTTGGTGTGATAAACCCTTATGTAAGATAATGTTCATAGTTATATAAATCAAATACTATAATATAATATAATAGAAATGTTAGGAGTATGAAATAATCTAATAATCTTAACCTTTGGTGTTATTTTTTGCCTGGGCAATGCTGGGCTTAACTGCTAATTAGGCATAACAATTAAGCAGGCTGACTCAATACACTAAAAACAACATAATACCCAAGTTAATGAAAGAGATTAGGAAAATATTTAGGATAATTAAAATATACACACAGTGTGAACAACATACATGTAAAGAAATACAGTATATTGACACACACAAACAAAAGCTAGCTGACAAGTCATAAAAACTCATATCTACAAAACTTATGTGCTGTGAATACAACAAAATAGAAAATAAATTATAGTATTTTCAAACTTACACAGACAGCTCTATAGCAATCCACCACACAGTCATAACACAATTGTATGCCAACAGAAAAAATCTTACAAACTGGTCTGCTGTTTAGTTTAATCCAGTATCACAAAAACAAAGCAAGTTGGATTAAAGAGAAAGAAGAAAACATGTACAAGACACACATTATGCTTTCTATTAAAATAAAAACACAAAAGCAACACAATCTACAGTTAGAGAAGACACTTGATGACAACATTCACAGTTTCTGGTACAAAAAATTTACATCACTGCATCAGAAATTAGCCAAACATTTTACACACACAACCTATAAGATGTGTCAAAATTTCTTACAGAGCATCATATATGAAACTCAAAAATGACAATAGCAGAAACCTTTTACAATAGATATCAATTACATGTTTTTCTACATTATAAAATACTTACACATCACAAATAAAATACACAATACTATTATATGGAACAATTAAACATTTTTACAAAACAATAAAAGACTTACAGAAACCACATGGGATGCAAAGAACAATTGTCTGTAGATTCAATTATTCTATGACAAGAAAACAAACACATAGAAACCCTAAATGTGGCATAAATAGATTACAGGAAAGCATTTCATAGCATTCCACTACATCTACCCAAAATATATCAAACACCCATTACATTTCTTGAAAAACAATGCAACATTGGCAAACAACACTACACCTAAGATACGTACATTAAAACAAACCAAATACACATAAGGTGAGACGTTTTTTAGGAAGTGTCGTTAAATCTACTACTACTGTTTGGCCTTAAACCCATAGGTGTAATAGGTTAAACAACACTAAACACTAAATATGGATACATCATCTAATTCAAGGAAATAGAATAATACATATTATCTTACTTCATGTTTATGGATGACAAAACTCTGTGCATTCATACATGCACAGTTAAATTACCTAATAGAAGTTACTTGAACTTACTCCACTGAATTTTAAATGGAGGTTTTACTTAGATAAATTGAGAATATTTCACAGAAAAATTAGTCCTAAAGAAGGAAGATTTTGTACTTGGAAATGGATAATGACAAACAGTACAGTAAATCTTGCAAGTAGTTACAGTTATTAATACTATAAACCTTGTACAAATGCATTATTTTTAATAAGAATGTTGTTTTTAATATTTTATTGGTTCTCTCCTTGCCTTGATGGTTTTATAATAATGCTGAGACATGAACAAAGAAACTTCTGATGTAATCTACAGACATATTGTGTCACCAGAGATTTATGAGTTCTTGTAATTGGCAATGTCTGTGAAGTTTCTTATCTGCACAGCACTGCCCATTTGCCTTCTTTTTTTTCTATTTAAGGTTTAGAACTAGGCTGTTTTTTGCCCATGTGGCTGTTTTAATTAATTAATATGCTGTTAAGAAATTTAATTTCTTACTTTTATAGACAATAACATTAGAAAAATAACAATACTAAATTATTGCTTGAGTACTTTCAAGCCTGATACACTCATCTTCAGGGGCTTTTTTGTCATAACCCTTATTTTAAATGTGCTCAGGGAATTCTAATAAATGTTTTTTTAAATTTTTACACTTGGCTGTTTTATGTATCTTTTCAAGAAGGTCCCCAGAGTTCAGAAATGTAGAAATTTTGGGGATTATTTTTGGCCTCAGACCTTGAAATGTCAAGAAATGCAAAAAAAAAGTTGGGGATTTTGTTTGTTTGTGTGAGAGGGACACAATTTTGTTCACCCTCTTTGAAGCTTAATAACTCTGATATCTTATGCTGAAAATTTCTGAAATTTTGTAAGGAGGTTTGTGTGTTAGAGGAATTTATACTGTACTATCAAATTTTGATGGTTAAAGGTCAAGGGGATGTGGAGATAGAGGGGGAGGTTGTGTGTCATATCTCAAGTGGGGTTGGACTTAATAAAGATTTTACTTGTTATTAGCATTTATAATTTTTTATGAAATTCATCATTACCCTCAAAATGAAGTTTTTTGCCATTTTATAATAATAAACAATATAAAAATTTTTTTAAATAAATGATCTTAACGTGCTGCCACATGCTTAACTTTCCTGACAACTATTTAAAACTGCAACTCAATGCTGGATTTTCTGTTCTCTAGAACCATTTGTACTGGAGGAGAAAGATACTGAAGTATGTATAGGAAAAATTTATTGGTACTTTCTACTTAAACTGTGGAGCACTGATCTTGAAAGATACACTCACCAGTCTCTCCAAATGATCAGAAACAGACAGTAGATGTGACTCAAAAATATTGTTATATACTTGTGCACTCACTGAACCTTTCACAAAATGTAGTTAGTCAAATTCTTTGTAAGAAATAGTCCTAAACATTCTGACTTATAGCTTGTTTCATAAATCTTGTTCAGGTTGTAAAATTGCACAATAGCTGGAATCAGTTTATTTACTTAGTAAAGGGAACATATTGTTTGTTGAATGTGTGACAAGATAACTGTGCATTACTATAAAGAGGCTCTTCAACTTTTATAAAGTTTAAGACCCATAACTGAGTACAACACATTGCCTGATCAAGATATATGAAATAATCTATATAGGATGCCTCCCATGTAACTCTACACGATCAGAATGGAATTGTTCAGCTTACTGTTTCTTAATATGTGCTTTGCCATTTGAGCTATGCAGATTTAAATTTTGTGACTTGTTAGAAAAATAAAGTTATTTTTTTCAATCTGACATGTTTCTTGATCCATTGAATATGCTACATTTTTATTTTCTTCTGATGAAGGTAAAAATGTAGCATATTCAATGGACTAAGAATAAAGTGCATGAAAGAGGATATTCTTTAATTATGGTATCTCTGGATCACATGCTTCATCCTTAAGGTGCGACATACCATGGCGCATGGCTACATGATGGATGTGACAAGAGAAGTTGTGCTGTAGTGAATACAAATAGTATCTGCTTGAAACAATCAGATACTACTAAGTATGTAGTACCTTTGATTGGTTTCCGGAAGTCCTTGGTGAAAAAAAATTTGGTCTCACTTTTTCTCCACAATTGGAGCATTTGACTAGTTATGGAAATGATTGAAAATTGCTACCATGTGCACAGTAAAAAGGAAAAAGAATATCTGAAGTGATATCCTTGTTTTTTAAAATAAGCAATCAAAAATACAAATTTTCATTTCTGCATATGATTTATTGGATTGTAACAAAACTAGATTTTTGTGTGTATTTATTTTACAAGTGCAAGTTACTGTAAGTTTTAGATATCTTGTTCATTTGTTTTATGCCTATTTTATTTTATTTGCTTTTGACAAAGATTTTGATCAGTTTATTTTATCAGAATATATTTTAAGAAATTTTTTAAAAATTTTAATGAGTAATAAAAAGAAAATTTTTATTCTTGACCAATTCAATATATTTGATTTGACTGGAACTAGATTTAGACACTTTTTTTATTTTGCAGAAACAAAATTTTCCATAAAATTGTAACATTTTACTCATTTGTTTACATTTTAATTTTTTTATATGCCTTTTTACAATGAAGTTTTGTAGGAAGTAAAAGTTGTTTGTTTTAGTGAAGACATGTGCCTTCCCTAATAAACTGAATGGTAATTCAAATGTGTTACATTCCAGAGTTATTTAAATCCTAAAAATATGAAAAAGCATTTGAGAATTTTCAAAATTAGCTTTTCTTTTGAAATAAAAAATTTCAATAAAGAAAACAATGACGTTACTTGTAATTGCTCTTCCATCTCCTCCTAGCTTCTGTTGTGTAATGATTTGCATACCACATGTTACCACAATAGCAGCATTGCCAAGGTAATACTAAAGGCAAAAAAAGAAGTTAAGTTCTCCTCATTTTTATTTGATTTTTTTTATAAAATTGCTATTTTAATTTTTGAAAAATAAAGATAATTGATAAAAACATTTCTGCTTTGCTTTTCTTTCATTTGAAATTGCAATGTTGCATTTCCATGAATTCAAAAATTTATTAGAAAAAAAATGAAAGTGTTTACCCTTAGGAAAGTATGAGGTCTCAAACAAAGCAAAAATTCATAAAAATTTTCACAAATTTGGCATTTTCCAAAAACATTTAACTAAGGACCGTATTTAGCATATCATGAAGAAAGGTATATTATTGTAAATGAAATTATATAATTAAGTTTTTCAAAATAAGTAATTTTCAGAAACAAATTTCATAAAGCCAAAATTGCTTTAAACTAGAATATTTGAGATGCAAATGTTTCTACATATTATTTCAGTGTTAAAAAGGGGGAAAAGTTCAAATGTGGTCAAAGTAACAATTGTGACTTTGCATGTCTACTTCCTGCAAAAAAAAAAAAAAAAAGTGAAATTTGCAATGATGACTTAACAAATAGTGATTTGTTTTTGTTTTTTTCAGAAAGTTCCCAGGATTAATTTAAGTTGATTATTTAATTAATTAAATTAATATTATTTAATAATTAGAAAATAAAAACGAAACAGAAAATTTTGTCGTTTTTTGATACCATTTATTATTTTCAATACTGTCAGTCTAGATAATTTTATCTCAAATATTCTGATCTTGTATCACTTAAATTATAAATTTGTTTACAATAGATTCCTCACAGATTTAAAATGAAAGAAACAAAAACAAAGTCTAAGATAAATTTGTCTAAACTATCTACCAGTAAGTTATTTTCCATGGAAATTTTAGTGGTATGATTTATATAGCAGTATTGTAGCACTTCTACAGAATTGCACGTTCTGAGGAAGTTTTGCAATATTCTGGTGCATGCTGTTTGGAGAAGTTACAGTAATTACATTGAATTTTTTATTAGATTTGACTGTACATAAATCAATGAAAAACTTGATCAATTAGTTATGAATATTACTATTAAATATAACAAAAATTTAAATATTGAAGATGGTCTGTAAAATGTTAGTTTTTGAGTTGTAACTCGTAGTATAAAATTGTTAACAGATGAATAGTTATAAGATTCATTTATCAAAAGTGTCTTCAGGCAGTCAAACAGAACAAATTAAATTCAAAAATGACTATTTTAAATAGAAATTATGTATAAAGTATACTTTAAGTACAAAAACATTCTTTGTATTTTAGCAGTCTTGTGACACCTAAAATATAAAATTTCTAAGATTTGTAATTAAAAGACTAATTATCTAAAGAAAGTGACATTTTATTTATTGTCATTGTATAAATTGATGTCATTTTATTGTAGATATTTAACCATTAAATTTTAATATTCTGTTAGTATATACACATTTCAAAAGTGAAAGTACTTTTTATGAAAAGTGAATTTGTATCATGGATAAATGTGATTATTTCCTATTTGGTTGGTATACATGTTTATGCGAATGATTTTATAAATTTTAAGTATTTTAAACTATATAAATAAACAATATAAAGAGTATATTTTGTTATATAAATTGTATAAACAATTTATTAAAAAGAAAATGTTGGTTAATAGAAAGCTGAAGTATGATATTTTCAAAAAGTTACACTGAGTAAATACATGCTAACTTATTGAAAATTATTTATTTTTGTCAAAAATTTAATCAAACAATAGATCAATTTCTGTATTTAAAATTCTATTAGTAATGAAATTTTAGTTTTTGTTGTATTATGAAAAAAATATGCTGACCTTGTTAAGATTTTAATGTATTGAATATTTATTTTAGCTTTTTAAAGGAAACACTGATGGTGATAGTGTTCATACAAATTATTTTGATACCCCAATTATTGCACGATGGATTCGTATAAATCCTACCAGGTGGCGAGATCGTATTTCTATGAGAATAGAATTATATGGATGTCTTTATGGTATTAACATTTATTATTTAGTTAACTTATTGAACTTATGCAATATTTTGCAAATTTTTAATAAATACATTTTTTTACTAGTGTCCCACACTGTTAATTTTGATGGAAATAGTTATATCGTTAAGGATCTTAAGAGATATCCAGTAATGTCACAAAAAGACAAAATTCAATTCAGATTTCGTACCAATCACATGGGAGGAGTGATTTTATATAGCAGAGGAACTCAAGGAGATATTCTTGCTTTACAATTGATTGATAATCAGCTGTTGTTAAATATTGATTTAGGTAAGTAGCTAATTCAATTTGATAGAATAGCTTATTTAATTTTATAATTTTGAAATCAAAATTGCTGATATATATAATTTCTGTGATTCATGAATGGGTTTATTTTTAGATTTTTTTAGTCTTTAATTTTATTGGTCTTGAGTTTTTCATTCTTGACAAAAACTAATTTTGGCATATACAGTCGACCCCCCCATAACACTGTTGATTTTTCCATTTTATATGAATTCCATGTTGTATGAGTCACTTAGATTTTACAAATACATGTGCCGGGCTGTGAACGGCTCACATATTTGTAAAATCTAAGTGACTCGTACAACATGGAATTCATATAAAACGGAAAAATCAACAGTGTTATAGGGGGGTCAACTGTAGTTTTATATCTTAAACCAGAATGAAATGATCAAGTGCAATTCAATTGATTTTGAGAGAATAATTTAAAATTTCAAGAAATAATTTTTGAAATACTTAACAATTATTTTTCTATAAATCCAGTAGACTCTTGTTAATTTGAACTCTTATAATTCAAATTTCTTCTTAATTTGAACTGGACACTAGTCCCCATCTGATTCCTATTTCGAACTAAAAAAATTTTTTATGTAATATTTTTCCCATGCCTTGAATAGTATACCTATCAGTTTTGGGGACAACCCAGTCATTTGATTCAGCTCTTGTAATGTGCTGTCATTTAAATTCTGCTGTTTAAATGTCTGTATTTATTTCTGTTTTTAAAATTCACTATATATTTGATGGAATTTAAAAAAAAAAAAACAATTGTTTCAGTTATGCTACTAACTTTTCATTCATAAACATATTGTCACAGCAAAGTGACAGGATGTAAACACTTTGTTTATAGGCTGTGGATGTTACGCAGGAAAGAAATAGAATAAGCTAAAATAATTAACATTTATAAAGAAAAATCAATAATAATAAATCGGTACTAAGGACAAGAAATAAGAATTTCTTGCTTGAACAATTTGACACAAGAGAATTCCAAATAGAATTTTATCAGAAGTGTGTTTGTAATTTGAATATATTTTTGAAGATATGCTGTAGCCTTACCTGATTAGTCAATTGCCATGACAGCAGAAGTTTTTTATTATTGGGGAAAGAACACATTAAATTAGATTATTTCATAATAGAAAACCTCATCTACAAAATAGAATGGATTTCTACATTGTATACTATTATTGGTTGAGGAGAATTAATGTTGCCACCTTGTAATACTTCCTACTACTAAAAATATTTAAGGAAATTTTTATGGCAAATAATGTCTTCATTATTTTGATAACTGATGCAGTTATAAATGTGTTAATAAATTTACAGTGTACTATTCAAATTATAAATAACACAATGATCAGTAAATTTACAATTATAATATATCTATAGTCTTCATTCAGAAATGAACTTTAACCGTTCATTATCAATGATGATTCTAAAGTCTGTTGTCTTGATACTTAAAACTTGTCTTGCTAATTATAATGCTAGTTAGTTTTAATTTAATTTAATTAATTTAAACTTTTGCCTTTTTTTTTTATTGCTGTAAAGTGAATCTTGTTGATTAGAATAATTATATATGTTTAAAAAACTAAAATTGTTTTACCATGTTTATAAACAAAACAAAATACTACAGCAAAATTTTATGCCATTTTACTAACAGAATCAAAACTAAAGATGATGTCATTATCAATTAATTTTAATTTTTATAAACTCTGCAGTATATAAATCTATTTTTTATTAATTAAATAACATTCATATATAATTTAAATTATTATTAAATAATTTTTTAATTTTTGGTGACCTTAATAAAATAGATTTTTGCCTAATGTTTTTTAAACAGTAATTTGATTTAATAAAGCAAGTTCACACTATGCCACTATGCATGTTTTATAATATGCTAAACCTATTGGCAATAAACAGCTATGCTATCTATGTCTCTAATAACATTAGAAACAAAAAAACCGATGTTTCGGTTTTTTTGTTTCTAACGTTTTTATTATTAGAGTTGATAAAAGGCATGCAACACGATGATATATATCTAAATATTTTAAAATAAAATACGAAATTTTTTGAGTTAATGCTTAAAAATGAATATTTTAAACATTTTTATCAGAAGTCCCACTTTGTTATTCATTTTCTGTCACGATAATTCATTTATTCTAATTATTAAATTTAATACAACATGGCAACTTAATTATTGCTAAAATAAAATGTATTACAACCTATCCACCATGTAGCCTGCAAAAGCATTCATTGAATGTTTTTGAGTTTAGCTAATTGGTGTCATACTTTTAAACTGGGATACTAAGAGTGTATGCTCACTTCTCTTGTTTTGAAATATGAACAGAGAACAAATAGATCTTTATTTTCATAAAATTTTGTTTTTTACTCTATTTTGCTTTATAAGTCTCTCTTAAATTTTGATTTTGTATTTTAATATTTATATAACTATTTAATTGTATACTATATATTATGATTTTTAAAACAAATTAAAAGGAAATTAAAAAATATAAAAGTAATCACAGTAATGTTTAACAAAATACAATTAATATCAAAATATTTAAATTAGGTGGAGGAATTCCAACAAGCATGTCTGTGGGAAGTCTTTTAGATGATTACTTATGGCATGATGTATCAATTATTCGAGATAAAAGAGAAATTTCATTTACTGTGGATCGTTTGGTTGTTAAAGATAAGATAAGAGGAGATTTCTCACATTTAGATTTAAATAGAGAGGTAATGCATAAAACTTTTAATATTTAGTTTAAAAAAGTTATTATTTTATATTTCTAATTTTTGTAAGAAGAATATTAAATAAAAAATATAGCATATANAATACTAAATTATTGCTTGAGTACTTTCAAGCCTGATACGCTCATCTTTAGGGGCTTTTTTGCCATAACCCTTATTTTTGAATGTGCTCAGGGAATTCTAATAAGTGTTTTTTAATTTTTTTACACTTTCTTGGCTGTTATATGTATCTTGTCAAGAAGGTCTCCAGAGTTCAGAAATGTAGAAATTTTGGGGATTATTTTTGGCCTCAGACCTTGAAATATCAGGAAATGCAAAAAAAAAAGTTGGGGATTTTGTTTGTTTGTGGGAGAGGGGCGCAATTTTGTTCACCCTCTTTGAAGCTTAGTAACTCTGATATCTTTTGCTGAAAATTTCTGAAATTTTGTAAGGAGGTTTGTGTGTTAGGGGAATTTATACTGTACTATCAAATTTTGATGGTTAAAGGTCAAGGGGATGTGGAGATGGAGGGGTTGTGTGTCATATCTCAAGTGGGATTGGACTTAATAAAGATTTTACTTGTTATTAGCATTTATAATTTTTTTTTATGAAATTCATCATTACCCTCAAAATGAAGTTTTTTGCCATTTTATAATAATAAACAATATAAAAATTTTTTTAAATAAATGATCTTAACGTGCTGCCACATGCTTAACTTTCCTGACAACTATTTAAAACTGCAACTCAATGCTGGATTTTCTGTTCTCTAGAACCATTTGTACTGGAGGAGAAAGATACTGAAGTATGTATAGGAAAAATTTATTGGTACTTTCTACTTAAACTGTGGAGCACTGATCTTGAAAGATACACTCACCAGTCTCTCCAAATGATCAGAAACAGACAGTACATGTGACTCAAAAATATTGTTATATACTTGTGCACTCGCTGAACCTTTCACAAAATGTAGTTAGTCAAATTCTTTGTAAGAAATAGTCCTAAACATTCTGACTTATAGCTTGTTTCATAAATCTTGTTCAGGTTGTAAAATTGCACAATAGCTGGAATCAGTTTATTTACTTAGTAAAGGGAACATATTGTTTGTTGAATGTGTGACAAGATAACTGTGCATTACTATAAAGAGGCTCTTCAACTTCTATAAAGTTCAAGACCCATAACTGAGTACAACACATTGCCTGATCAAGATATATGAAATAATCTATATAGGATGCCTCCCATGTAACTCTACACGATCAGAATGGAATTGTTCAGCTTACTGTTTCTTAATATGTGCTTTGCCATTTGAGCTATGCAGATTTAAATTTTGTGACTTGTTAGAAAAATAAAGTTATTTTTTTCAATCTGACATGTTTCTTGATCCATTGAATATGCTACATTTTTATTTTCTTCTGATGAAGGTAAAAACGTAGCATATTCAATGGACTAAGGATAAAGTGCATGAAAGAGGATATTCTTGAATTATGGTATATCTGGATCACATGCTTCATCCTTAAGGTGCGACATACATGGTGCATGGCTACATGATGGATGTGCACAACAGAACAGACAGACAGGTGCATGGCTACATGATGGATGTGACAAGAGAAGTTGTGCTGTAGTGAATACAAATAGTATCTGCTTGAAACAATCAGATACTACTAAGTATGTAGTACCTTTGGTTGGTTTCTGGAAGTCCTTGGTGAAAAAAAATTTGGTCTCATTTTTTCTCCACAATTTGAGCATTTGACTAGTTATGGAAATGATTGAAAATTGCTACCATGTGCACAGTAAAAAGGTAAAAGAATATCTGAAGTGATATCCTTGTTTTTTAAAATAAGCAATCAAAAATACAAATTTTCTTTTCTGCATATGATTTATTGGATTGTAACAAAACTAGATTTTTGTGTGTATTTATTTTACAAGTGCAAGTTACTGTAAGTTTTAGATATCTTGTTCATTTGTTTTATGCCTATCTTATTTTATTTGCTTTTGACAAACATTTTGATCAGTTTATTTTAATCAATTTAATTTATCAGTTTATTTTATCAGAATATATTTTAAGAAATTTTAAAAAGTTTTAATGAGTAATAAAAAGAAAATTTTATTCTTGACCAATTCAATATATTTGATTTGACTGGAACTAGATTTAGACACTTTTTTTATTTTTCAGAAACAAAATTTTCCATAAAATTGTAACATTTTACTCATTTGTTTACATTTTAATTTTTTTATATGCCTTTTTACAATGAAGTTTTGTAGGAAGTAAAAGTTGTTTGTTTTAGTGAAGACATGTGCCTTCCCTAATAAACTGAATGGTAATTCAAATGTGTTACATTCCAGAGTTATTTAAATCCTAAAAATATGAAAAAGCATTTGAGAATTTTCAAAATTAGCTTTTCTTTTGAAATAAAAAATTTCAATAAAGAAAACAATGACGTTACTTGTAATTGCTCTTCCATCTCCTCCTAGCTTCTGTTGTGTAATGATTTGCATACCACATGTTACCACAATAGCAGCATTGCCAAGGTAATACTAAAGGCAAAAAAAGAAGTTAAGTTCTCCTCATTTTTATTTGATTTTTTTTATAAAATTGCTATTTTAATTTTTGAAAAATAAAGATAATTGATAAAAACATTTCTGCTTTGCTTTTCTTTCATTTGAAATTGCAATGTTGCATTTCCATGAATTCAAAAATTTATTAGAAAAAAAATGAAAGTGTTTACCCTTAGGAAAGTATGAGGTCTCAAACAAAGCAAAAATTCATAAAAATTTTCACAAATTTGGCATTTTCCAAAAACATTTAACTAAGGACCGTATTTAGCATATCATGAAGAAAGGTATATTATTGTAAATGAAATTATATAATTAAGTTTTTCAAAATAAGTAATTTTCAGAAACAAATTTCATAAAGCCAAAATTGCTTTAAACTAGAATATTTGAGATGCAAATGTTTCTACATATTATTTCAGTGTTAAAAAGGGGGAAAAGTTCAAATGTGGTCAAAGTAACAATTGTGACTTTGCATGTCTACTTCCTGCAAAAAAAAAAAAAAAAAGTGAAATTTGCAATGATGACTTAACAAATAGTGATTTGTTTTTGTTTTTTTCAGAAAGTTCCCAGGATTAATTTAAGTTGATTATTTAATTAATTAAATTAATATTATTTAATAATTAGAAAATAAAAACGAAACAGAAAATTTTGTCGTTTTTTGATACCATTTATTATTTTCAATACTGTCAGTCTAGATAATTTTATCTCAAATATTCTGATCTTGTATCACTTAAATTATAAATTTGTTTACAATAGATTCCTCACAGATTTAAAATGAAAGAAACAAAAACAAAGTCTAAGATAAATTTGTCTAAACTATCTACCAGTAAGTTATTTTCCATGGAAATTTTAGTGGTATGATTTATATAGCAGTATTGTAGCACTTCTACAGAATTGCACGTTCTGAGGAAGTTTTGCAATATTCTGGTGCATGCTGTTTGGAGAAGTTACAGTAATTACATTGAATTTTTTATTAGATTTGACTGTACATAAATCAATGAAAAACTTGATCAATTAGTTATGAATATTACTATTAAATATAACAAAAATTTAAATATTGAAGATGGTCTGTAAAATGTTAGTTTTTGAGTTGTAACTCGTAGTATAAAATTGTTAACAGATGAATAGTTATAAGATTCATTTATCAAAAGTGTCTTCAGGCAGTCAAACAGAACAAATTAAATTCAAAAATGACTATTTTAAATAGAAATTATGTATAAAGTATACTTTAAGTACAAAAACATTCTTTGTATTTTAGCAGTCTTGTGACACCTAAAATATAAAATTTCTAAGATTTGTAATTAAAAGACTAATTATCTAAAGAAAGTGACATTTTATTTATTGTCATTGTATAAATTGATGTCATTTTATTGTAGATATTTAACCATTAAATTTTAATATTCTGTTAGTATATACACATTTCAAAAGTGAAAGTACTTTTTATGAAAAGTGAATTTGTATCATGGATAAATGTGATTATTTCCTATTTGGTTGGTATACATGTTTATGCGAATGATTTTATAAATTTTAAGTATTTTAAACTATATAAATAAACAATATAAAGAGTATATTTTGTTATATAAATTGTATAAACAATTTATTAAAAAGAAAATGTTGGTTAATAGAAAGCTGAAGTATGATATTTTCAAAAAGTTACACTGAGTAAATACATGCTAACTTATTGAAAATTATTTATTTTTGTCAAAAATTTAATCAAACAATAGATCAATTTCTGTATTTAAAATTCTATTAGTAATGAAATTTTAGTTTTTGTTGTATTATGAAAAAAATATGCTGACCTTGTTAAGATTTTAATGTATTGAATATTTATTTTAGCTTTTTAAAGGAAACACTGATGGTGATAGTGTTCATACAAATTATTTTGATACCCCAATTATTGCACGATGGATTCGTATAAATCCTACCAGGTGGCGAGATCGTATTTCTATGAGAATAGAATTATATGGATGTCTTTATGGTATTAACATTTATTATTTAGTTAACTTATTGAACTTATGCAATATTTTGCAAATTTTTAATAAATACATTTTTTTACTAGTGTCCCACACTGTTAATTTTGATGGAAATAGTTATATCGTTAAGGATCTTAAGAGATATCCAGTAATGTCACAAAAAGACAAAATTCAATTCAGATTTCGTACCAATCACATGGGAGGAGTGATTTTATATAGCAGAGGAACTCAAGGAGATATTCTTGCTTTACAATTGATTGATAATCAGCTGTTGTTAAATATTGATTTAGGTAAGTAGCTAATTCAATTTGATAGAATAGCTTATTTAATTTTATAATTTTGAAATCAAAATTGCTGATATATATAATTTCTGTGATTCATGAATGGGTTTATTTTTAGATTTTTTTAGTCTTTAATTTTATTGGTCTTGAGTTTTTCATTCTTGACAAAAACTAATTTTGGCATATACAGTCGACCCCCCCATAACACTGTTGATTTTTCCATTTTATATGAATTCCATGTTGTATGAGTCACTTAGATTTTACAAATACATGTGCCGGGCTGTGAACGGCTCACATATTTGTAAAATCTAAGTGACTCGTACAACATGGAATTCATATAAAACGGAAAAATCAACAGTGTTATAGGGGGGTCAACTGTAGTTTTATATCTTAAACCAGAATGAAATGATCAAGTGCAATTCAATTGATTTTGAGAGAATAATTTAAAATTTCAAGAAATAATTTTTGAAATACTTAACAATTATTTTTCTATAAATCCAGTAGACTCTTGTTAATTTGAACTCTTATAATTCAAATTTCTTCTTAATTTGAACTGGACACTAGTCCCCATCTGATTCCTATTTCGAACTAAAAAAATTTTTTATGTAATATTTTTCCCATGCCTTGAATAGTATACCTATCAGTTTTGGGGACAACCCAGTCATTTGATTCAGCTCTTGTAATGTGCTGTCATTTAAATTCTGCTGTTTAAATGTCTGTATTTATTTCTGTTTTTAAAATTCACTATATATTTGATGGAATTTAAAAAAAAAAAACAATTGTTTCAGTTATGCTACTAACTTTTCATTCATAAACATATTGTCACAGCAAAGTGACAGGATGTAAACACTTTGTTTATAGGCTGTGGATGTTACGCAGGAAAGAAATAGAATAAGCTAAAATAATTAACATTTATAAAGAAAAATCAACAATAATAAATCGGTACTAAGGACAAGAAATAAGAATTTCTTGCTTGAACAATTTGACACAAGAGAATTCCAAATAGAATTTTATCAGAAGTGTGTTTGTAATTTGAATATATTTTTGAAGATATGCTGTAGCCTTACCTGATTAGTCAATTGCCATGACAGCAGAAGTTTTTTATTATTGGGGAAAGAACACATTAAATTAGATTATTTCATAATAGAAAACCTCATCTACAAAATAGAATGGATTTCTACATTGTATACTATTATTGGTTGAGGAGAATTAATGTTGCCACCTTGTAATACTTCCTACTACTAAAAATATTTAAGGAAATTTTTATGGCAAATAATGTCTTCATTATTTTGATAACTGATGCAGTTATAAATGTGTTAATAAATTTACAGTGTACTATTCAAATTATAAATAACACAATGATCAGTAAATTTACAATTATAATATATCTATAGTCTTCATTCAGAAATGAACTTTAACCGTTCATTATCAATGATGATTCTAAAGTCTGTTGTCTTGATACTTAAAACTTGTCTTGCTAATTATAATGCTAGTTAGTTTTAATTTAATTTAATTAATTTAAACTTTTGCCTTTTTTTTTTATTGCTGTAAAGTGAATCTTGTTGATTAGAATAATTATATATGTTTAAAAAACTAAAATTGTTTTACCATGTTTATAAACAAAACAAAATACTACAGCAAAATTTTATGCCATTTTACTAACAGAATCAAAACTAAAGATGATGTCATTATCAATTAATTTTAATTTTTATAAACTCTGCAGTATATAAATCTATTTTTTATTAATTAAATAACATTCATATATAATTTAAATTATTATTAAATAATTTTTTAATTTTTGGTGACCTTAATAAAATAGATTTTTGCCTAATGTTTTTTAAACAGTAATTTGATTTAATAAAGCAAGTTCACACTATGCCACTATGCATGTTTTATAATATGCTAAACCTATTGGCAATAAACAGCTATGCTATCTATGTCTCTAATAACATTAGAAACAAAAAAACCGATGTTTCGGTTTTTTTGTTTCTAACGTTTTTATTATTAGAGTTGATAAAAGGCATGCAACACGATGATATATATCTAAATATTTTAAAATAAAATACGAAATTTTTTGAGTTAATGCTTAAAAATGAATATTTTAAACATTTTTATCAGAAGTCCCACTTTGTTATTCATTTTCTGTCACGATAATTCATTTATTCTAATTATTAAATTTAATACAACATGGCAACTTAATTATTGCTAAAATAAAATGTATTACAACCTATCCACCATGTAGCCTGCAAAAGCATTCATTGAATGTTTTTGAGTTTAGCTAATTGGTGTCATACTTTTAAACTGGGATACTAAGAGTGTATGCTCACTTCTCTTGTTTTGAAATATGAACAGAGAACAAATAGATCTTTATTTTCATAAAATTTTGTTTTTTACTCTATTTTGCTTTATAAGTCTCTCTTAAATTTTGATTTTGTATTTTAATATTTATATAACTATTTAATTGTATACTATATATTATGATTTTTAAAACAAATTAAAAGGAAATTAAAAAATATAAAAGTAATCACAGTAATGTTTAACAAAATACAATTAATATCAAAATATTTAAATTAGGTGGAGGAATTCCAACAAGCATGTCTGTGGGAAGTCTTTTAGATGATTACTTATGGCATGATGTATCAATTATTCGAGATAAAAGAGAAATTTCATTTACTGTGGATCGTTTGGTTGTTAAAGATAAGATAAGAGGAGATTTCTCACATTTAGATTTAAATAGAGAGGTAATGCATAAAACTTTTAATATTTAGTTTAAAAAAGTTATTATTTTATATTTCTAATTTTTGTAAGAAGAATATTAAATAAAAAATATAGCATATAAACACAAATTTTTAATTTTTTCCAAAGCTTAAATAACATATTAATTTAAAAATAATTATTTTAACCATTAACTAATTTTTTAAATTTCATAAACACTGTGACATAATATAAAGACTTTTCAGGTTACACTTCATTTAATTAATGTATTTAAATTTACATAAATACATTTTACATTTAATATAACTATTAATATGAAATGTACTAATTTTCTAATATTAATATTACACATTTAATAAAGAAAAATAATATTTTGAGCAAATGTTTTCAATTTAAGTACAAAATAACTGTACAAGAAATTACTTGGTGAAATAGAATTTGAATTTGGAATGTTCAGTTGGAATTTGAATGATCATGAGTAATAAATTTCACACCTTAAAACATTCTCCTGTGACAATTTCAATAAACGAAAACATTTTTACCTAAGTTTATAGGTATTCATTAGTTAAACATTCAAATATAGAATATTTTTGAATGAAAAGCACATTCAAAATACAAAATAGAATAAATATAAAAGTAAAAGATAGAACAAATATAAATTTTAAATACAACAGAAATTAAAAGTAAATGTAATTAACAATAAATAACAAAATTATATAAATAATAACTAATTTAAAGAATACTAAATTAATAAATTATGAAGCACATAACAATGATCCTGGCCACATTAGAGTTCATAAAGAGACCTCCACACCATAAGTAGCAAGTCTGCATTGCAGTAATTAATACAGTTGGAATCTCTGCTGGCTCTATATATATTCAAGGTCGTATATATATCTATATATCTCTAAATATCTCCCAGTGCCTAAGCAAGTTAGTCTTTGGCTAGTTTTACAATCCTATCATCCTCCCAATTTAATTTACACTTTCTGCTGGATAACATAAGCCACTAAAGTTATATTTCATAGATTCCTGTTGGTGGTGGTTCAGAATTACTGAATTAGATATATAATTTCTATCCATAACTAAACTAGAATGATTGAAGGTATATTTTATTTAGACTGTAAAAAGCTATTAGCTAGTGGGACACAACATTATAAGAATATCAATGGATATATGAGAAACAATAAAGAAAGATGCAATGTAAGCAACATTGTTTCTTATAATAAGTAGATCATATGACCATTAACTTTGGGATTATAATTTCTCTGTGGTCATTTGAAAAGGAATTTAATGGGAACACCAGAACTGCTTATAAAAATTAAAGTTTAAAATATAAATTAAATAAAATAAGATATAAGTAATTTTGTATTGAGTTTAATTTGTTTCACATTACAATGGAACTGACATACCCTTTAATATTTATGGAAGAAACACTAGTCTTACTTTTATTACATATTGAAAATATATGGAACATTAGTGTAAAATGCATTCGTGTTATTGAACAAAATATCCGCACAGATCAGTGCCTATAACTTAAGAACTAGTCTCTGTAATCTCAGATTACAGCATTATAATTGAAATTACATAATTTTGAAAAATACTACTTTGAATGGAATAAACGCAACGCTTTTAATTGTTAAGATATATTCATTTCAAAATACATGATCAAAATGAACTGAAGAGAATATATGATTGCGATGCTGATGTTTTGAGCAATACTGATTGAGTTTTCTATATTTTGAAAGTTATTTGAAGACATTTAATAGTAAACTATATCAACATTGGAAGCGTTTGGTAGAAAATAATAAATTCAAAATATTTTTTGACATATTCATATCTAATGTTTCAGTTTCTCAAAGAAATATATTCAATTATGGAATGTATCGAGAACAACAGATAATGATTGGCTAATACAGTATTTATGAAGTTGTTGATGTTTAATGTCTAAAGTCAAATTAATTTTCATTGAATAATTTGTTTTGCTAGTATTGATAAGAAAATGCAGAATGGACAGTTACACAACTCATTACATATCTCTTATAGTCAAATGTACTTTTATGTAATTATAAAATTTATAAATTAATTAAAAATTTAGGTTAGTATTAGTTTTTATTTAATCATAAATTTTCTTTAATAAATTTTAAAACAAAATTATAATAATTTTTAATTTTAATATTTTTAAAATGTTACTTATTTCTGACTTTCAGATTTTTATTGGTGGCTTATCCAATTTTAATCAAGAGGGTTTGGTAGTTAAGAAAAATTTTACTGGATGTATGGAAAACTTTTTTATTAATGATACTAATGTGTTTGAAGAATTACCACATGACAGAGGTCTTACCTATCAGCAGTATGGAATTACTTACTCCTGTTGGGTAAATTTTTTGTTTTAATTTTTGATAATTTTATAATACATTTTTGGCATTTCACTAAAATATATGGATGCAAGTCATGCGAAGTATTTAATAATATTTCAGTAAAATTACTCAAAATTTCAAAAAATATCTGCATAATAGCTAATCCATATGAATATCTATTTAAAAAATAATAATTTGCACAAATTTTTTGTGCTGAAAATGATTTAAAAAATATATACTAAATTTGAATATTGAAGAAAACTCTTGAAATTTTGGATACTTTTTAAATTTGTATGAGTTATTTAGTAAATTGAAAGATAGATAAATATTATAATTTTTTATTTTATAAACAATATTAATGTATGTTTGTTATATTTTGTTGAAAATTTCAAACTGCGGAATGTCTTACATAAAGTATTTGATAAACAGATATCAATTTAGTTTTTAAAGCTAAAAATGTTTTAAAATCATTAGATATTTCTCAATTTTATGTGCAAGCACACACAATACAGAGTTTTAAGTAATATTATTGTTTTTTATAGGTATTGAATGTGAAAATAAAACTTAATTAAAACAATTAACAATTCTGTTTTGTTCCTATCATTAACTTTGTTAATCTAACTCATGTAATGAGTATAGTTTAGTTTTTAGATTAGTGACAGGGTTAAATTTATTCTATAGAGAGTTATTTAATAATATAAGTGGTAATTTATACAACTGGCCCTAAAATACATAAAATTAAAATGTGATTTTTATTTCAGGATCTGTAAGTAAATTATTTTAAGACTGTAGACATGAATTTTTTTTATACTTGTATGAAATTTATTATTTGATTTTTAATTTTTCTTATATACTAAGTAAGTATTATTTCAATATTTTTTGAATAAATTTAAATGTTTTTTTATTTAGTACACGAAAACATATCCAGTAAATTTCAGGACCTCTTCTGCCAGTATTAAAATTCTCGGTAGCATGCAACCACAGCTGGATACTAGTTTTGAGATGAGAACTTTTAATGAAGATGGAATATTATATTATAATGATTTTACATCTGATGGATTTGTAAAAGTAAGTATCTATTTACTAATTAATTTACTTCATATGATGTCAAAGTAATAAATAAAACTATCTTAAATATAACTCTAATAACAATAAAAAAAAACATAATAACAAAATAATTTTAAACAAGAATAAAACAATAAGCTTAACAAATATTATGTTATATAAATTTATTTACTTTTTTATTTATATATTTATTTATAAACATAAGTAAGGTTCATAAAAAAATTAGAAAGAACTCTCCTAATGTAACAAAATAAAAAGTAAAGACCCAACAAAAATATATGTACAAATAAAACAATAATGCAGTGGTGCCTTGTACTTTGAATTTAATTTGTTCTAGGAAGTTGTTCATAGTCTGAATCAATTTTTCCCATTAGAAATAATGAAAGTGAATTAATCCATTTCCAGATCTCAAATAATATTCATTTCAATAAACTTAAAACAACAAATACACATAATTTAAGATAAAAGTAACATAGTTAAATGCCCTAATAAATTAAAACATGAAACCATAAATAAAATACATACTGTATAATAAAATAAAAATTGCATTATTTGTGAACATAAAATATATTTGTAGGTATAATTGAAATACTGATTTAAATGGATTTTAAAAGTTAAAAAGAATATGTTTTGACTATTAATTATGAAACTTTTTTGTAGTTATTCCTTGATAAAGGAAAAATTAAAATTGAGATTCAAGGAAAGGACACACCCAAAGCTATAACAATTGAGCCATTTGATGGTAAGTTTATCAATTATAATAATAATAGTAAATTAATATTGACAATTGTTTAACTTTCTTCAATTAGTGTAGGGAGATATTGTTGTATATAATTGCATTTGACTAAGATAAGATTGTTAAAATTCCTGTTGTAATTTTGTATTTGTTATGTAATATTTAGTTTAAATCTGGAAACTTTAAATTCTTAGGACCCTTTAACCACATTTAATGGAGAGGGAGAGATAATGTAAAATTTAAAATAAATAAAATAATAGTGTGTGTTTACAAATTTTTAGAACAGTTTTGAAAACTCACACAGNTATGAGTTATTTAGTAAATTGAAAGATAGATAAATATTATAATTTTTTATTTTATAAACAATATTAATGTATGTTTGTTATATTTTGTTGAAAATTTCAAACTGCGGAATGTCTTACATAAAGTATTTGATAAACAGATATCAATTTAGTTTTTAAAGCTAAAAATGTTTTAAAATCATTAGATATTTCTCAATTTTATGTGCAAGCACACACAATACAGAGTTTTAAGTAATATTATTGTTTTTTATAGGTATTGAATGTGAAAATAAAACTTAATTAAAACAATTAACAATTCTGTTTTGTTCCTATCATTAACTTTGTTAATCTAACTCATGTAATGAGTATAGTTTAGTTTTTAGATTAGTGACAGGGTTAAATTTATTCTATAGAGAGTTATTTAATAATATAAGTGGTAATTTATACAACTGGCCCTAAAATACATAAAATTAAAATGTGATTTTTATTTCAGGATCTGTAAGTAAATTATTTTAAGACTGTAGACATGAATTTTTTTTATACTTGTATGAAATTTATTATTTGATTTTTAATTTTTCTTATATACTAAGTAAGTATTATTTCAATATTTTTTGAATAAATTTAAATGTTTTTTTATTTAGTACACGAAAACATATCCAGTAAATTTCAGGACCTCTTCTGCCAGTATTAAAATTCTCGGTAGCATGCAACCACAGCTGGATACTAGTTTTGAGATGAGAACTTTTAATGAAGATGGAATATTATATTATAATGATTTTACATCTGATGGATTTGTAAAAGTAAGTATCTATTTACTAATTAATTTACTTCATATGATGTCAAAGTAATAAATAAAACTATCTTAAATATAACTCTAATAACAATAAAAAAAAACATAATAACAAAATAATTTTAAACAAGAATAAAACAATAAGCTTAACAAATATTATGTTATATAAATTTATTTACTTTTTTATTTATATATTTATTTATAAACATAAGTAAGGTTCATAAAAAAATTAGAAAGAACTCTCCTAATGTAACAAAATAAAAAGTAAAGACCCAACAAAAATATATGTACAAATAAAACAATAATGCAGTGGTGCCTTGTACTTTGAATTTAATTTGTTCTAGGAAGTTGTTCATAGTCTGAATCAATTTTTCCCATTAGAAATAATGAAAGTGAATTAATCCATTTCCAGATCTCAAATAATATTCATTTCAATAAACTTAAAACAACAAATACACATAATTTAAGATAAAAGTAACATAGTTAAATGCCCTAATAAATTAAAACATGAAACCATAAATAAAATACATACTGTATAATAAAATAAAAATTGCATTATTTGTGAACATAAAATATATTTGTAGGTATAATTGAAATACTGATTTAAATGGATTTTAAAAGTTAAAAAGAATATGTTTTGACTATTAATTATGAAACTTTTTTGTAGTTATTCCTTGATAAAGGAAAAATTAAAATTGAGATTCAAGGAAAGGACACACCCAAAGCTATAACAATTGAGCCATTTGATGGTAAGTTTATCAATTATAATAATAATAGTAAATTAATATTGACAATTGTTTAACTTTCTTCAATTAGTGTAGGGAGATATTGTTGTATATAATTGCATTTGACTAAGATAAGATTGTTAAAATTCCTGTTGTAATTTTGTATTTGTTATGTAATATTTAGTTTAAATCTGGAAACAAATTCTTAGGACCCTTTAACCACATTTAATGGAGAGGGAGAGATAATGTAAAATTTAAAATAAATAAAATAATAGTGTGTGTTTACAAATTTTTAGAACAGTTTTGAAAAAATAATAAAACAGTAAAATAATTTTTTTAAAATATATATCTGGAAACAGGTTATTTTATATGAAATGTAAACAATCATTGGCTTTAAAAATGATACACACAAATAAACTTTGAATTAAAGTTGTGTTTTTGTTCTTTCTGAAGAGAGATATTCTTACTCCATAATTAAAAATTATTATGAAAACCATGGAATCAGTCTGATTTATATTAAAATATTCAAAAATAATAAAATTTTATATTATTATTTAATTAATCAATTCAAATAAAATAACTACTTAATTTTCATTCTTACATAAGTTATTAATTGAATAAAATTTTATCATATATTTTTATTTTGTAGAAATATTAAATGATGGAAAATGGCATTCCATAAAGATTTTATTAAATACAAATAAAATTGAATTGCATGTTGATGGAAAGCCAAGTATTACTACTAGAAAATTCTCATTGATGACGGGAGCATATAACTATTTTGGTGGTATGTATTTGATGATGAAAATTTTTTAATATCTTATTTTAATGATTTTTGTAATGAATGCTATTTTTAGGATATAAAACTAGCAATGAAGGATTTATTGGATGCATGAGACTTATTTCAATGTTTGGAACTCGAATACAAGTAAATCGCTTATTTGCAGACACTGATTCTCCTGATAAAATTATTTTTGATGCTTGTAATATGGTTGATAGGCAAGTATAATAATTCTTTCATTAATTTTAAAGCAGATGATTTTGATTTCTTTTCAATAAAGAAATGTTTAAAATGATGTAACTATTTTAATAAATTGTGGATATTTTTTGATAAATACTTTGTTAAATTAATATATTTGTACACAAAAAAATAATTTACAGTAGAGTCCTGGAAACTCAACTCTTGATAACTTGTCAATCTGTAAAACTCATGTCAGTCAAAAAAAGTAATCTAATTTTAATGATAAATTATTTGATCCTAGTGTTAAGTTATATTCTCTGGAAACACTTGATAATAGCATCAATTCCGTATAATAACAAAAAATTTTTATCCCTTTTTCAAAGGTGGCACTGCAAAATGCCATGATGCAAATGTTACTAACTCAAAACTAGGCACTGAATAGCCATTATTCTTTTAAATTAAAATTTAACTGAAAATAATAATAGTCAGTATTGGTACATAGTTAATACATATACAAATTGGAACATAAAATACCTTTATTAAAATTTTACTATTTAGTCTGGCATTGTCACTTTGCTGTAAAACTTGTCATCTTCAATAACTCATCACCTTGTCGGTCCACATTAAGTCAAATTTTCAGGACTCTACTTTACTTTATTTAACAGTTCAAATTCAGCATCTTTATTTCTTTATTTGAGAAGTTGTCCATAATTTTATAGCAGACACTGTCTCTGCAATTTGTCATTGCTTCTCTCATATTTTATATGTAAAAAATTTTGTTTTAAGATGATTACAACTGAAATGTTTTCTAATAATGATTTTGGGAATAAAAATCAACACCTTTAAACAATCCAGCAAATCGTTTTTTAATATCTTAAAAATGCTTTCGAACGCTTTAAGCGATCATCATCAGTTATCTTTGTGAATCGAACGAAGAATCGAAATTACGTAAAACGAAAATTTCAAAAAGCGGTTACATAAATATACGTTAACATTTACCAAGCTTAAATAATTGTAAGAATTATACAAGTTAAAACAAAATAAAGAAATAAAATACATTATATACATCCAATAAAAATTATCTTAAATAATCTTCCCGCTTACATAAACTACGTCACTCATCGTAGAAGGATTTCCATGCCGACGACAATCCGTCAGCATCCCTATGACTAATACAGTTTGTGTGCATTTGCGCCTTGTGAATTTCTAGTTTTTCCAGATGTTTCATGGCCTGCCTGGATTCTGTAGCTTTAATGATCGACGCCCGATCCCAAAAGACTTCGATATTCTGCTGCTTGGCAAAGGCCACAAGCACCGTAGAGTCTATGTTTTTATTCACTGAGTGCTTATGTTCAGCAATTCTTTTCTTTCAGTTTCTTATGGTTGCTCCTATGTACACGAGATTGGAATCTACGGTCTTTTAATGGTATAGAGTATACTCCTGCCATCGCGTTGCATTCGTAAGGATAAGGAGGGCACACACACATTGCACAAGCGTCTGCGACACTTACAAAGAATTAGAGTATATAAGAAACATAGCAATGCAGCAAGGGTACCGTAGAGAAAGAATAGATGCTCTCATTGCGAATTGTCGGAAGCGCCACCCCTCTCAGGGAGGGAATCAACATAAAGAAAGAATCATACTCAATTACATACCATTCCTAAAAGGAATGGTTAAGAAAGTTACCAGAGATAAGAATGTACAGATAGTTTACAAATGTAATCCCATCGTATACAGGTTCTTAAGGAACGATAAAGGCAATTACGAATGCAACGCGATGGCAGGAGTATACTCTATACCATTAAAAGACCGTAGATTTAACACCAATCTCGTGTACATAGGAGCAACCATAAGAAACTGAAAGAAAAGAATTGCTGAACATAAGCACTCAGTGAATAAAAACATAGACTCTACGGTGCTTGTGGCCTTTGCCAAGCAGCAGAATATCGAAGTCTTTTGGGATCGGGCATCGATCATTAAAGCTACAGAATCCAGGCAGGCCGTGAAACATCTGGAAAAACTAGAAATTCACAAGGCGCAAATGCACACAAACTGTATTAATCATAGGGATGCTGACGGATTGTCGTCGGCATGGAAATCCTTCTACGATGAGTGACGTAGTTTATGTAAGCGGGAAGATTATTTAAGATAATTTTTATTGGATGTATATAATGTATTTTATTTCTTTATTTTGTTTTAACTTGTATAATTCTTACAATTATTTAAGCTTGGTAAATGTTAATGTATATTTATGTAACCGCTTTTTGAAATTTTCGTTTTATGTAATTTCGATTCTTCGTTCGATTCACAAAGATAACTGATGATGATCGCTTAAAGCGTTCGAAAGCGTTTTTAAGATATTAAAAAACGATTTGCTGGATTGTTTAAAAGTGTTGATTTTTATTTGTGTGGTTCCAGTAAAAAAGTATTTTATTGATTTTGGGAATTTCTACATTTAGGGTGTGCAGCTTATTCAAAATCTCAAACAATTAACCTGATTACAGAAAATAATCTAGCAGAAGAAAAACATTTAATCAGCACTGGTAACTCACAATTCAGCAGCTGCACACTAACCAACAGAAGTGAAGCTTACTATATCTTCTTCTTTTCCCTATAGCGGTTATGGCTTTTTTCTTTTCTTCTGAGCTACATATCTGGGGATGTTTTAATGAGGTCAATGAGTGGACTGGATATAGGTTTCTATTACCATGATATGCTTGTGATTGGACTGATATTGAGGGACTGATGTTATATCATGCTGGTGGTCAGGTTCAGTGTGCTGAGAAGCCTTTGGCATGGATGGTGTAGTGTGAGCTCTGTAACAGGTAATGTTTAACAGTTTTGGGCTGATTGCAGTATACACAGGTGAGCTTGTTTGTTTCTGTGAATGTAAGAATGCACTTAGAGGTGCCATTCTTGTTTGCTCAGCTGATAGTGTGCTTCATGTGATGGTTGATGCTTTGAACGGATAACCAGCAGTTAACACTTTCTATGTATCTTATCCCAGGCAACTCATAGTATTGTCAGGCTGTAGTTAGTCAGTTTTCCAATCTTGGGTTTAATATTTTGAGTAGAGTTACACTGTGGAGGATTGATCCTATGATGGATCCAGTGGCCTTCTGTTTGTCCTCTCCCATTGATGTCAACCCACCATTGCTGGGGTTCAGGTAAGCTGTTTGGCAGTAATGATCTTTGCCAAGAGTGACAAAATTTGAAGGACTATGATGGGGAGATCATAGTTCTCCAAATCTTGTCACTCTTGGTGTAATGCACTCAGGATGGATAAACTATCTGTGAAAATTATGACTGGGAACTGTTGGGCTTGGTGTGATGGATGGCTGTTATTGCTCAAACACTATCTGTAATGTTGGATTGTTTATAAACTTATAAGCATAGTGGAGGTAGGTATTGGAAAAAAATTTTTGTTGTTAAAAGTCCTATAACATATAATTTATGAAATTTATTTACAAAGTTTGTTTATGTATTACAATAGCCACCTCAAATAAATAAATTTTTATTTTAAATAATTTTTACAGATGTAATCCTAATCCATGCGAACATGGTGGTATATGTAAACAAAATTCTCAAGATTTTTTCTGTGTTTGTCCAGATGGATATGTTGGAGAAGTTTGTCACATAGGTACAGTTTCAATTCGGTTGCTATTAAATGTTTAATAATTTAATTTTAAATATACATTAAACTGAGACTAGATTACACTTATTTTAAATCAAACAAAGGAGGAGACAATATTCACTGTTTAAGTGAATATTGTCTCCTCCTCATTTGTTTGAGCAGTATATCAGAGTGATTAAACAAGACCCGAAGTTAAAAGAAACCGATGACCTTTTTTTTGTTGAAGTTTGTTTGCAAAAGTAGAAAATATTTTTGGCACCAAGAGTGAGAGGAGCCAAATTTAGCATCACTATATGCACCCCTCCTATATGCAACTGGCATGTGTTTGCATGGGACTGCATCTATTTAAAGGGATGATCATCTTTAAACTTTAACCCATATTTTCTGAGCACAGTAGAATGATCTGCTAAAACCAGATATTTGAATTGCTCTACAGTTGGAGGTCAAACCCATCTTTGCTTACTAGGAGAAAATTATTCTATTCAAAATAGAACATTTATTACAGTACCACTTTTCTTTTTACACTTTTTGATATGGATAATAATCACTTTAAATTATGAATTTAAATTTACAGTCATTACTTCAAGAAATTGCATTATTTCTTAGGGTAATTTACAATTCAATTTAATGAATTTTGGTAAAAATTTTTGTTTGTTTTATCACATAAAATTAATGTTGTGACAATAGCATTTTGCCTGGGTAACAGCAAATTTCACTTCAGTGTGAGATTTCACTTTATTAGTGTTTGTTTTAAGGCAAATTGACTGTATTACTATTGGTTGATGTGTTCTACTCAGTTAATAGCAGTGCCTAATGTTACCCTGAGTAAGCTTAAAGATAGCTACAGAGAAACTGTTCTGGTTATGCGTTATTTGTGTAGGTACAGTAGGGCATCGATTATCCGAATATCAATCAACCGAAACTGTTCCAGTGGACAAATTTAAATTTCTGCTAGTGCTGTGGCACTGCAATATTTGGCTATGTCTTGGGCTACTCTAATATTAGTTCTGTTGGTGTGCGTGTTTTAGCTGGCAGCACTGGCACGACCATGAGAGGGTACTAAAAATGAACCAGGATTTGAATGTATTTCAACATGGAATAGGTTAATATATTTTTTCATACAATCGATTATCCGAACAATCCCAGTCCCAAATTATTTCAGATAATTGATGCTCTACTGCAGTGGTTCCCAACCTTTTTTCATTAGCGTACCCCGTGACATGTCATATCTCTAGATTGTACCCCGTGACATGTCATATCTCTAGATTGTACCCCGTGACATGTCATATCTCTAGATTGTACCCCTCATTTAAGAAATTTAGTGAGTAACCGTATTGTTAATTTTACATATTGTGACTTTAAATTAAAGAAAAAAAACCTAAAAGAAAAAATGTATAATAAAGTTGTGATTGTTGCAAGGAACATTTTTTATCTAATAATTTTTTAATACTATTAGTTTGTGATGCATAATATATTATTTTTTCTGCCATAATAACTAACTTTTTTCTGTACCCCTAAACAACCTATCGCGTACCCCTAGGGGTACGCGTACCACAGGTTGGGAATCGCTGCTCTACTGTATTCATATTTCAGAAGTACATGACAATGTGAGAAATTTAGTACAGTTCCTTTTATTTCCTGGCTGGTATGTATACATAACAAGGGAAAGTATTGAAATCATGTCAGGGTTCCTATGCACCTGAAAAGTCAGGGATTTTTGTTAGTGTTTGGAAAGTCAGGGAATTTGTTAAAAATTGTCAAAAAGTAAGGAAAAACAAGGCAATCAAGGAAATTTGTTGAGTTGGAGAAGCAATAGTGTACAACCATGTGCATAGTAATATGCAGGGCTGTGGAGTCATGTAAAAATCTACCGACTCCAACTCTGACTTTGTCTTGCCATCTGACTCCAACTCCGACCAGGAGCAGACTTGTTACCAAAATAGACCTGGAAATTCCAATGTTATCACGTGACCTCAGAATAAAATATTCAATAAATAGTGTTCTAATAAAGATAAAACGTAGAAATTTTTATATTAGGGGCAGTCAAATGAAAACGAGACAGACTATATAACAAGTGTGGCACGGAACTTGGTAATGCAGGTAGGTGTGTGTATAGAAGTACAGCAATTGTGAATCAGGAAGGAACAGCATGAACGTTCACTGTTGTGCCATTTGTCTGTTCGACATGCTTGAAGTGAGGTCTGCAAGTCGTGTGTGCATCCTATGGAGGCCCGCTGCTCGTTGACTTTCTGGAACGCAGCGCCACATGGAAACTTTGCAAAAATTGAAGCATGCCATCGAATCCAAATGCCCAGGAATGTTGACAGACAGCATCATTCTTTTGCAGGATAATGCCTGCCCAGATGTTACCAAGACTACGCTGCAGAAGTTTCTCTGGTAAGACCTTACACATCCTCCATACAGTCCCAATTTCTCCCCATGCAATTTCCATAGTTTCGGAGCCCCGAAGAAAGACATTCGTGGCCGTCAATTTGTTTTGGACGAAAAGGTGCACGCCTGGGTACAATCATGGCTCCGTAGGAAACCACAAACATTTTTCTATGAAGGCATTGACCATCTTATTTCATAGTGGGATAAATGTATTAACAATTATGGCGATTACTTTTGAAATAATAAACAGTTTACTTACTTTTTTCCCATCTGTCTCATTTTCATTTGACTGACCCTAATATTCCAAAGCTAAAAGACTCCTCTAAGTAATGACACAGTCAATATATAAATATGTATTCGATAATTCTTACTTTCGCAGCTGTTATATACAACAGGAAGAGTGCAGCAAATGGTAAAAAAATGACCCCTCCCAAATTTTTACAGTTTTAGACTCAGGACACCTTGAAATGTGAACATATGCAAAAGATTCAGTTTTTTTTTTCCTGTATGTATGGATGTTAGACTGGTTGGGGGGTACAATTTTGTTCACCATGTTTGAAGCCTAATAACTTCTGTGGATTTTAAATTGGAGTTGGATGGTTTAACACAGGAGTTATTAAGCTTCAAAGTGGTTGAACTAAATCATGCCCCCATGGACATTCTAACATCTTTGGCAAGAATATCTTAATGGGTTTTACTGTACTATAATAAAATGACAAAAAGCTTAATTTTGGGGGTAGAGATGAGTTTCATATTTTTTTAAAAATTGTGAATGCTAATAATGAGTAAAATATTCATTAAGTTTGATCACACTGGAGATATGACACATGATCCCTTCTATGTCTTCACCCTGTCAACCTTTAATTAAGAACCAAAATTTAATAGCATTAATGCTCCTTTATACACAAGCTACAGTGCCAAATTTAATTTCTTAAACTTTACCCATTCTGAGATATTTATTGTTTAATATCTCAGAACAGAGAATAAAGAAATTAAACAAATTATACGTCAATACACACAAATTTTTCCCCTTTAATAATTGACATTTTTTGGGGGTTTGGGAGGTCTCCAAACGTGTAGATTTGCAAAAATCTTGGAGGGTCAAATTTGACACTTTTCTGTTTTATGTACATATGTTAATATTATGATAGATTATATTATTTTTGGTTAAGGATTATTTTATATATAATAGAAATTACTGATTGATCTGAAATGATTTCTTTTTAGCTAAACATCCTCTTTCCTGTGAAGCATACAAACTTGCTAATAAAGATTCAGGAAGAATAGACATAAGTATAGATGTAGACGGAAGTGGACCATTAGAACCATTTAAGGTCACATGTGAATTTCCTTGTAAGAAAAAGTTTTTAAATAAGTAGTATAAGGTTTTGACTTAAACAAATATTTTTTATTATCTAATGAAGTCTTCTTTTTACTGATTTAAAGTTAATAGTTAAAATATACATAATTACACAGTTTAAAAAATAAAAGGAGAAAAACTATTTTAATAGAGAGAGTCTTAATATATGAAACTTTTACTTTACACTTCTTCAGTTCTAATGAACTTGGTTGGTTCAAGTTTTTTCGAACTAAAGAAATAGCTTATCTTTGGGAATTCTAAAAGAGATTCTTTACTATGCAAGCATCAAAAAATAAATAAAAAGGAGACATCTTAAAATTCACCAGTGCAGAAAAAGATTATTAACATCATAGGTTAAAAAAATTATGTAATGTTTAATTTAAATAATAAAAATGAAAATTAGTTAACAACAATAACAGTGAAATGCTAATATTTATTTTTCTGACATTTTATTGTGATAAATGTTTGAATCTTGTTACAGGAAACAGGATTCTCAATTTCAACAATTATAAATATGATAGAAAATAAAAAATTATTTTGATTTTTAAGAAAATCAAAATTATAATTTTTATTTGATGTGTAAGCAAATCAAATTTGTTTAATATTATGGATAATATTTTTGCATTAGGAGTCAGTTTGTTTTTACCTCCATAATAGTTGGTTCAGTGTTTGAATGATTGTTTTAACAAGATTAGACTGGATCAGTATAACAATGGTAAAACAGCATTGCACTTATGGGGAATGGCTGAAACTTTCTTTCTTGGTTTTTTTTGTTGTTGTGAGTTGTTAAATCAAGAGTCACTATAAAAAAAAGTCTACTGTGTTAATTTACATATTAAGGTTTTGAATTAGTAACATAACTTTTTTGAAATGCGGTATATTTTCAGTTGAAGAGCCTGCCTTGACAATTTTACATCACAAGCATGAATATCGTACTGAAGTTAAAGGTTTCCCGAAACCAGGAAGTTTTATTCAAGATATCATATATAATGCTGAAATGGATCAAATTGTGGAGCTAGTGAATCGTTCCTATATTTGTAAACAACATCTAGGTTATGAATGTTTAAATTCAAATTTATTTAATACTCCAGGTAATAAAGTAATGAAATAAATTTATGAGAAGCTATATTTATAAATATTATTGAATTAGGTTATGTCTAGTCTGAACAGAAAAACTATACATTTTATTTGAAAAACAACATTTCTAGTGTTAATACAAAAACAAACAGCATCATAAAGATAAAACTTTAATACAATTGAAGTAATACAAGTATATAATTTTTGTTTTAAAGAAGAAGAAAATTTTTTTGCTTTTTCACCCAACTTTGCTGCTTACCAGAGTCATAAAATATACATTGTTTCCACTTATAGGACTAAATGCTTTTGAACCTATTCATCCATCTTAAGAGTCAAATCAGTTGTATTCTATTTGAACAGAGTACAGTTGCTTTGACTCAAAAGTTGGAAATTTAGGTCTAAAAATATTTAGTCCTATAAGTGGAAACTTTGTATATTTTATGACTCCAGTAAG
This sequence comes from Centruroides sculpturatus, assembly GCF_000671375.1. NCBI lineage: Eukaryota > Metazoa > Arthropoda > Arachnida > Scorpiones > Buthidae > Centruroides > Centruroides sculpturatus. Next base: position 700,887 of record NW_019384321.1, read on the forward strand.
GAGAAAAACATAATTTGTTATTACATGTTAAAAGTATAAATAAACTGAATTCATCTTCACATCAGTGACATACAATCACTAGGAATAGTCTTCCTTTACAGAGATGACTTTTTATTATAAACTATATAGCTGTAAAATTATGCAGAACAATTCAAAAACTCTCTCTAATGATAATGCCAAAAATTTAAAAAAAATAATAGTTATGATGGACTTCGAACTCACATTTGAGTTATAAATAAACACTTGGCTTTATTTCCATCATTTTAGTTGAATGATGGAAATCAAGTCAAGTGTTTATTTATAACTCAAATGTGAGTTCAAAGTCCAATATATTCGCAAAACATGGTTTCGAAAACAAAATAGTTATGATATTTATATAATTTATGGAGTTAGTTAATAATCTTTTTTAAATATATATTTGTGGTTACTGTTTTAGTAATGTTTTAAATAGTTTCTTAAGTTTATTTCTTTTTTTAGTTTCAGAGAAAGATCCATTTTTGCCTTTTTCTTGGTGGGTAAGTCGAAATAATCAGAAAATGGATTATTGGGGAGGATCTCTACCAGGAACTCGAAAATGCAGTTGTGGATTATATGGGACTTGTGTAAATAGAAATAAGTGGTGCAACTGTGATGCAGAAAAAAATGAGTGGCATATTGACGAAGGGGAAATTATTCAGAAAGAATATTTACCAGTTCGTCAGTTACGATTTGGTGATACAGGTTTAACTACTGATGACAAAAAAGGACGTTACATGCTGGGACCTTTAGAATGCAGTGGAGATTGTAAGAATATTTTTTATCTGTTCATGTTTTCTTATTTCAAAAAAATTTTAATTCACATTGTTTTTTGTTTATATATGAGAAAATTTTAAAATGACAATATAGTATTATCATTGTTTGTAAATTAAGTTTTATTTTTTATAAATTTCAGAGAAAGATGAATTGCTGAAATTGATCTTTTCTATTCTATCAAAATATAAAATATTTCTAAAAAGTAGACATGATGACTTAAAAAGATTTATGTAGATACAATGATTTTTAAGTTATTTTGTGATATATATAAATACTTTCAAGTAACTTTTGCATCATAAATTAAGGAAATAATTATTAAATGGAATCTTATTTTTTATAAACTTTTAATTATTGAGAATNATAATTTTTTAAATTTTATTTATTCAGTTATTAAATTAAAATTAATTTTAGGCCATCTGAGATTAGTATTTGATTTTGGATTTGAACGTCAAGAAGGTATGATAGCCACTTAAAGCTCATGATCTCATACATCACATTCTCTTACATTTAAATAAGAACATTAGAGTAGACTATTTCTAAAAAGTAGACATGATGACTTAAAAAGATTTATGTAGATACAATGATTTTTAAGTTATTTTGTGATATATATAAATACTTTCAAGTAACTTTTGCATCATAAATTAAGGAAATAATTATTAAATGGAATCTTATTTTTTATAAACTTTTAATTATTGAGAATGAAAACAAGCATTTGAAAAACCTAATTTTATTCAAAATAGTAATTTCCTTTGTTTGTTAAATTTTGATAATTTAGATAGGAAGACTTTGGACAGAGATACAATATAGAGTAATGAAATGTATCCAATTCAAAAACAAAATAGAGAATTGGAAGAAAAAAATAGCAAATGAATGCATTGCCTTTAGTACAAGCACAAATTAGATGTACAACAATACATATATAAACATCTCAAAACTTCATGATTATATTAAAGCCAAATGATTACTGGATTACATTACCATTAATAATTATTACATCCTGAGCAAGTTGGCACTAGAAGTAGGCATTAGCACCATATCTTATTAAATTTAATAATTATAATTAAATTAATATTTATTAAATACAGTAGAGTGTCATTTATCCGAATCAATTGGGGACTGGGATGGTTCGGATAACGAATCATGTATGAAAAAAATATATTAAAATTTATCCCATGTTGAAATTTCTCTCCGTTGCGTGTCGCTTCGCATTGAATTTTCGTCGATGTTAAGCCTAACGAAGACTATTGTATCGTTAAAAATTATTTTTTTATTTTGTACAAACAAAATAAATATATTGAAAAATATAAAAAGAATAAAAAATTATACTTCAGAAGTCAATTTCGTATCAAAAACGTAAAATATTTGAGTAGCCCAACACATAGCCAAAGACTGCAGTGCCACAGCACTGGTGAAAATTTAAATTTGCCGACTGGAATGCTTTTGGATAACAGACGTTTTGGATAACCAGCTTTCGGATAAACGACGCTCTACTGTAATTTAGAAAATTTTGGAAGAAAATCATAGCTTTATACTTTTTACAAAACTATGAAGCTATAAAGCAAGTTTTATGCAACCTTAATGAAGATGCAGGTTATAACACTTTAGCAAAAAAATTATACTTTGAAACAATCAATTAGAAATGATTGATATATACAGTATATGTACACTTCATTTTCTGTTTTGGCTGCTGCATTCTCCAGACTTCAAAACCAAAGGACTAGAAATGTTTTTGTCAAAAAATCTTCATCGAACAAGTTTTTGTTCATTTATCAGATGCTCATGAATCTGCTGCTGCTGTTGTGCTGTAGGAATTAAAAACATTCACAGGAAAGAATTCAGGATTAAATATCTTTTGAAGTATTTTGAATGTTTTCCATGGAAAAATTATCTTCAGTACTCCATTTCTTTTCCCAAGCCTTTTAATGGCAACAAATTTAAACTTTGTTTTAATAACTTCAATAGAGATGTGAAAAGAACTTTCGATATTGAAGTTTGTTTTCATTGTTTTCAGCAAAAGCAAAGAAAGTAACTTCTCAAAACCAGGAAATGATTATTATTTGTAACTTTGGTGCAAGACTGTCATGCTCTTCATAAATTTGTTTTAAGAAAATAATATAATAATAACACTTATTCTTTTTAATCTTTTTTACTAACATTGTAATAAGTTTTCTATATTTTCTAAAAACTGGTAGAAAAGTTCAAAAATATATATTTTCCCAATTTTTAGAAAATATAAATTTGGGACTTATTACATTTCTAGAGAAACAATGTATACTATAGAAGTTACATATTTATTCCATTGACATTCAAATGAAGTTTGACCTAGAGAAATGTAGAACACTTCACATGGGAAAAAGTGTACTGAAGAAAGATAATTTTGTACTAGAAAAAGATGTCATTGAATCCATGAATGAGGATAAAGTTTACAGATTTCCAAGATTTCAAACTTTCAGAACATACATATACAGGACATGAAAAGAGACTAACTAAAGAATATAATAACAGATTAAACTGAATATTGTCAATACAGCTGAATGCAAAACACACATTTTTGTTTTTTTTTTTTAGTTGTACAGTACTTGTTTCATACTCACATATTCATTTATAGAACAATTACAAAGGAAAACATGAATAACAAAACATAACACTGTCTTATGTTGTCTACAGCAAAGTTGACTCCTGTTTGTAAAGAGGGAAGACAAAGGCTTCACAGATATAACAAATTTTCACTACAAAGAAATACAGACACTTAAGTTTCTATACAAAATATGGGAATCATCACAAATATGCAAAGCTTTAATTCTTGAAGACAAAAGATAGTATACCATTAAACCTGTACAATACTGACCTAACACAGTACACAACTAGACATCATGAACTAGTCTTGTATGCAGAAGTGGTTCCATGATATGTATCATAATAATCTTGTCAGAACTAAATCAAAATAGAACAAATATTGACCATACTGTTTAAGTTTACCAAACTTAATTTTTATTTTAAAAAGTTTTTAGCTTGTTTTGAGCCATTTTCAGTTAAGAACAGCTTATGTAAAATAGAACAACCAGCCTTGAAACTAAAAAGAACAAACTTTTTAAATTATGTTCTAGAGCAGGGATCAGCAGTTTGTCAAGTGAGAAGAGCCAAATTGTCATAACAAAAGTACCAGAGCCGCATATATGTAATATACATATGTATAGGTCCTATACATGTGTATATTACATATGTATAATAATAATAATAAATGAATAAAAGTAATTTTTACTGTTAATGTAAATAATAATTTATATTGTTAATTTAAATGTGCGAAATACGACACACAACAGGGCGCCTCTAGTGGCCATTTTTGGCATAACGTTACATGGACAGACAGACACACATTCAATCGGTTATATGCTTTAAATATGCTTCAAATATAAAATTCAAATTCAAAATTCAAATTCAGATATGCTTCAAATGCTACCACTAACATGCAAATCATATCGATCAATGCGAGTGTAGTCATGTGCGGACAGGCTAAAGAGTGGTATGGCGTCTGAGTCAAAGTTTGTTTGGAGGCTCATAAACTCATAAGTTATAATGCTGCTTTAGATGAGGTGAAATTTGCGTTTATGTCCGAAGAGCCACAAACGTCTATGCAATGAGCCGATCCTGCCGACCCCTGATTTAGGTGAATTTCAGGATCCAGGTGCAAACTACACGCCTTTGACAAAAGTGGATGCACGAGGTCTTCTCTGTATTAAAATTAAAACCATTGGTCTTGAACCAATCTTATACGTTATTTAGAGAAGTTTGCAGTTGTCTCTCAATAAAATTCATGTTACTTGACTGGCAGGAAAACTGAGTCATCCACATAAAGAGAGTGTTTCACACTGGGATGAAGGCAGTTGGCTATGCTGTTAATTTTGATTAGAAACAGAGTCATACTCTGATCCTAATCAAAATTAACAGCATAGCCAACTGCCAATTTATTTTCTAAAATAAAACCTGGAGGAACACCTTCTTCTTGTGTTTAAAGCCTAAATAAAGTTGTGTTTGTCCTAACTTGAAATCTCCGATTCTGTAGGAAGATTTTTTTATAAAAGTTGGCAAATTCGCTGCAATCCAANTGCGGCTCTTTGGACATAAACTCTAAATTCACCATATCTCAAGCAGCCTTATAACTTATGAGTTTATGAGATAGAGCTGCCAAACAAACTTTGACTCGTATGGATACTGCATGTGCGGACGGGCTAAAGAGTGGTAGAGAGTATGTCGTACAAGTCAAAGTTTGTTTGGCAGCTCTATCTCATAAACTCATAAGTTATAAGGCTGCTTGAGATATGATGAATTTGGAGTTTGTCCGAAGAGCCGCAAACGTCTATGCAAAGAGCCACATGCAGCTTGTGAGCTGCTCCTGCTGACCCCTGTTCTAGAGTAAGAAGCTTCAATTATTTGAATTGATGACAACCTTCCACATTTTTCCAACATTAAAACATTTTGTCTGAAATGCAAATGTTTACAGCCTTGTTTATGGGCCAATTTAGGTTTATACAAAAGATCTTCATTCAGAAGCCAAAGATTTTCAATTCTAGAATTTTTAAAACATGTTTTAAAAAAATTGTTTCACAGGCTACAAATCTATAATAAAAGTAAATACTAAAATTAAAAAAATTCAACACAAATATATTCTAATACTGAAGATATGCATAGACATGAGTTCAATATTTGATCTCTCAGCTTCTAAACAGAATTTTCTAAATAATTTCTTAAAGTTATATATAAACAGGGAAAATTATTAGAAACTTATCAGCTTTATAGATACAGTAGGTATTCAAGTATGAGTTTGTACTGATAACATCAATTAAAGCATTGATTGATCCACTGAAAATAAACAGGAGAAAACTAAAGGCATCACATGCTCCTTTTTGGAAAAATCAATGACAAATGAATGTCTGCAGCATTCAATGGATTTCTCATATTTTCTATAGACAATCTGATGACTAGATGAATAATAGCTGTTTGATGAGATTGTAATTAAAGATTAAAATCATCAAATAACCACACTTGCTTTCAAATTGACTTGTGGGAATCTATATGAGAAGAAATTATAGTATAAGGTTTTTGTATCTTAAAAATAAAATGTAATCTTCAAATGTAAATCTTCAAAGATAACATTTGGTTACAAATTGTTATATCAAATTAATTAATCACCAAACATATGCTGTAAATCCATCGGGCTAGTTTTAAGGCTAATTACTAAATAAATTACGAAATTAATTTGGCACTAGAGGTAAGCGTTAGGCGCCATCTCTTATTAATATTAATAATTATAAATAAATTAATTAATTTAAATAATTTAGAACCGCTGGGAGAAAAATCGGCCCGGAGCGGGACTCGAACCCCACAACTCCTGCTTACCGTGCAGATGCGTTGCCAGTTACGCTATCCGGACCTCCAGTACAATCTCCCCTTCCAGCGTATAACTATGTAACCATCGACGGTTATTACAATGCCGGCTGGGGACACATTCAGTGCCCACGTCCTACTCCTATACGGCACTCAACCGGCCATCGCAAGCCCCGGCAAGGCGTAATATATCTACAATCATCGCTAAACCCGATGTAATAGCTAATCTCCAAACGTACGCCGTAAATCCATCGGGCTAGTTTTATGGCTAATTACTATATTAATTACATAACGAATTTGGTACTAGAGGTAAGCGTTAGGCGCCATCTCTTATTAATATTAATAATTATAAATAAATT
>NW_019384321.1:707816-726650 GCF_000671375.1 Centruroides sculpturatus
GGACTGGAGGTCTGGATAGTGTAAGTGGCAACGCATCTGCACGGTAAGCAGGAGTTGTGGGGTTCGAGTCCCGCTCCGGGCCGTTTTTTCTCCCAGCGGTTCTAAATTATTTAAATTAATTAATTTATTTATAATTATTAATATTAATAAGAGATGGTGCCTAACGCTTACCTCTAGTGCCAAATTAATTTCGTGATTTATTTAGTAATTAGCCTTAAAACTAGCCTGATGGATTTACGGCATATGTTTGGTGATTAGCTATATTACATCGGGTTTAGCGATGTTTATATATCAAATTAATGATCACTTTTCTCTGAATATTGCCAACAAGTTATGAAATAAACAAAAAAAAACTTTTTTTTATTTTTCAGATTTATTTGATAATATTGTTACCTTTCGGTATGAGGATGCAACTCTAGAGTTACCAACTTTTGACTTTGGACATTCAGGAGATATTTACTTCCAGTTTAAAACTACTGCCAAAAACGGAGTGTTTGTTCACATTCGTGGTCCAGTTGATTTCATAAAAATTGTTTTAGTTGGTAAGTTTAATAATAATTTTTATTTTTGATTGATAAATTTTGGATTATGTAAAAATAAAAATATTTAAAGAGTGAAAAAAAATTAAACAGAAAATTAAAATATTGCATTGAAATTCAAATCTAATATTGATTTTATATTTAGTAAAAAATATCTGACAAAGAAAATGTTACTGATAAATGTACTAAATAAAAATATATATGTTCAGGGTCTGTACAGACCTGGAAAGTCAGAAAGTCAGGAAATTGCAAATACCATGGAATCCTTCTGTCACTCTCACTCCTTTTTGATTTGAACACATGTTTAAATTCAGTTCTGTACAGGGAAGTCCATGAAAATCAAAGTGATCAAACAAATGGCAAGATTTGTTGCGCTTATATCTCGTAAACTATAAATGATAATGATTTAAATTTTGTTGGATAGAAGGTTTATGTCCGTATTTAAAACAGTGGGTAGTGGGGTGTGCAGCTGAGTGGGGATTAGCAGTTGCACATGAACACTAAACTGGCGACGTGGTGCAGTGTTTTGGCAGCAAAACTTTGCATCGTGAAGAGATAGGATGTTGAAATCGGTGTCAATTTGTACAGGATAACAGGATCTGCAATATTATGCAGCAATAATAACCAATAAAATAGAATTTACAAAGTTATAAGCTGATAACTGTGCAGGTGAAGAAAATTATCATGATCTTGAAGAAATTGCAAAGACAATATGAACAGAAATGTAAGAAACATATATCATTGAAAATGAAAATTTAAAAGGAATCAGAAAAGCCCAAAATAACTAATGACAAATGATGCAGATTATACAGAGAGCATCAGGAAACTGAGCACGTCAACTTTAATGTGAATATTTCGAGTCTACTGCAGCTCAAACCAATATATATTGACTTGGAATGTGATTACCACCAAGACTATTTGTTTACATGTTATTCTTTCTCTAATCACACAAAGATGGATTTATGCCTTAAACAATTGCAATTGTATCCCATACACAACCCTTCCCTTCCAATTTTTTTTGACCTGCACAATGTCTGGTTAACTCATAGCTGTCAGTTGATGTCATGGGGGACGTAAATAGCTGTCACTCGACTTAATGGTATGGTGTGTGGGACATTTTGGAATGCTTGGCAGACCTCATACAATTTATGTATTTTATTTGTTGTATCTTTGCTGCTGGTCATGTACAGTATGTGGAGGTAATAATCCTGTCAATTTTGATGAATTGATTATCTGTGACATTTCTTCTCTTAAATTGCAAATTTTTGTCTTCGGGTGGCCCGTGGAATTTCGGAAATATACTAAAATATTGCCATACAGTTAAGGTTGGGTTTTTGACACTAACCTGCTTTCCTGCCAAAACTTCGCTGCTCCCATTGTAAGTTTTGGTGAGAGGTGGGAAGATATGTAACAACTTTGAATGGGTCTGTGCTGGACCAAAAATATCATGCAATAAGCGATTTCCCCCTCTCATGGAGTGCGTGATTTCTTCTGTTTAAATTGCTTTGAATTTATCACCTCGCATAAAAACAATTTGATTTTACAACACAAGTCTTTTTCTTATTTAAATAAAATTTACAAATTACTTTAAATTAAATCATGAATTTTTTTATATGATGTAGCTGATTACATGATCAGTTTTATGCCAAGTTTTTCATTTTTTGTAGGTGAATAAAGTGTGTTTTTAATTAAAAAAATTATATAATTGTGAACAAAATGGGCTTAAACAGACTTGCCCGAATATCACATAATGTAAAGAGGAAATGCAGAGATGTCAATAAGTCAGGGAATAATGTCATAATTAGTCATGGAATGTCAGAGAATCACAGATAGAATTACCTGTACAGACCCTGTATGTTAATAATAACAAATTTTATAAAATTTATTTTTGTTTCAATGCTAATATGTGTTTTTCTAATATTTCTTATGAATAAATGAGATTTAAACGTTTATAAGTGTTTAGTTTATAGGTTTTTCTTTTTACTTTAATATTTAAATCAAGAACTAGTAAATAGTTAATGCTCCAGAATGGGTGATGAAGTTGTTGCTGCACATGTAGTTTACTCTGATCTAGGCCAGGAATTACACACATGTACTTCAGGTTAAGTTTACACTGCTCATTAGCCCAGGCAGAAACATTAGCTTTTCATGGAGTTGCTAGGTATGATAGCCACTTAAAGCTCATGATCTCATACATCACATTCTCTTACATTTAAATAAGAACATTAGAGTAGACTTCCAATGGGTCCTGGGTCCTGTGGGAGAACTCAGAAACAAGACCACTGACCATCTTTCCAAAGCTGCTACTAAGTCTACAGTCACTAAAACTTTCAGTTATATTCAACATGCATGTCAAGAAACAAATTACCATTTTTTGACATGATACTACTGGTCAGTTCACCCACACTTTTATCCCCAAGGTTGACATAGTTGCAATTCTTTGCTCCTTTCCCTTAGTTTCACTCTCATTCAGCTACTTACTGGCTATAACTACTTCAATTAGTATTTGTATAGATTTGGCCTTTGGGACAGCTGTACTGCACAAGGAACAAACATTTCTTTAATAAAAATAAATAATAAAAAATGATGTCTTGCTTGTTGATATGTTTTTCTTGTTGGTCACTTCCATCTATCCTAGTTGTTATCTTTTTCTACCACTATTGTATTAGTTGTAGTTTGTATTAAGTTACTTTTAAGCTAGTTTAAATTATTAAAAACTGTAAAAAAATTTATTAAGGTATATGCTTTAAGTTGGACCTTATCTATACTGTTTTCAACAGAATATGCTTTACTCAATGACAATTTTATTGTTATTTATTTCTATTACAATTATGCATTTTGGACCAGGAAATCTAGCTGGCTCTTCAGACTAAAAAACAGTTTACAACATTTCTATAATTTTGTAATAACATAAATTTATGTAATAATTCTGAACTCATTTTTCATATTCTTGTATATAGACAATATTTTGACTCTAATTTTATTCTAGAAAACCTAAAAATTAATTATGTATACTTTATATTTTATCAGTTAAATTTACACTTTCAAAAAATTTTTAAACTTAATTTCCTCAGATTACTGCACTTGTAATGATAATGTACAATTAAGTTTATTGGTCAACACAATTTAAATATATTTTCTATATGGTATGATTTCATACCACATGGTTTCTATCTTCACACCATTATTTAAATAAATTAGATTATTATTTTTATTGAGTTCAGTGATTTATACTTGGTTGACACTGGTGGCTGTATACAATGCAGGACCAGAGTCAAGGCATAGTAACCAAAACAAGACAAAAATTAAATAAGTGTGTCAGTGGGCATCTGTATTCAGGAATTTCCTAACAATATGACATGTATTCAATATAGTGGCATTCTGTAGTGTGATGTATGTGTTTGTATTCAACTGTAATACACCCAGGCTTTTGTGTAGTGTGTGTGGTATCACACCTGTAAAGGAGAGAACAACAGGTGCAATAAACACCTTATCCATCCTCTACAGATGCCTTATATTCTGCCTGTTTAAGTTCTGTGTACTTGCTAATTTTTTCAGTGAATGTGTTTTGTACATTGTGAGTGTTTGGAATGGATATGTCTATAATGTATGTGATTTTGTTGTGTTTGTCAATGAGTGTGATGTCTGGTCTGTTGTGGTAAATTGTTTTATCTGTGATTATGGCTGTTGTTGTAATTTTGTGTGTGTTGTTTTCCAACACTGTATTTGTAGTATGGTTCGTGGATGTTTAATAATTTGTTTCTTTGCAAGCTCTTGGTGTATTATATTTGCTACTTGATTATGTCTATGTAAATAATCTGTCTGTACCAAGAGCTTGCAACCAGAAGTGATGTGTTGTATAGTTTCTGGCATGATGTGACATTTATTATTGTTATTTCATATTGTCTAAATACAAGAATATGAAAATAAGTAAGTTCAGAAATATGTAAATTTATATTATTATATAATTATAGTTTTTGAAATAGTAATTATGTAAACAAGGAGTAAACTAACCAACAAATTTTAATAGATTACTTCTTTCCAATGTAACAGACTTTTTGATATCCTTCAAGTCATAAAACAATATTATAATTCATTTATTTACTGTGTATTAGTATACTAATTTTTTATTCACTTTTTCTTTAATACATAAAATATTTTATAATATATAATTTTAGCTATTTGAAGTTCAGTTTAAAATATTAGTCAAGTGAACAAATATGAAGAAATATTTAACTATTATTTACAGAGGAAGATCATATACAGTTTCAGTATCGTGCAGGACATAGTGCATCAGGAGCAATGCTAGATGTGCCATACAAAATAAATGATAACAACTGGCATTCAGTTTTATTTGAACGAAACCGTAAAGAAGCTAAATTAATTCTTGATGGAAATATTGTTGGAACTGCAAAAGAACTGGTACATCCAGTTAGAGCTTTTCATTTTACAAGTAATTTAGTCATAGGTATGTTTTACATTCGATATTATTATTCATAAATTAGTGAAATAAAAGTAATTAAAAGTTTTATAAATGAAACATTAGGTGCCTCTGTTGACTATAGAGAAGGATATGTTGGTTGTATACGAGCATTTATGCTAAATGGTAAGATGGTAGATTTGTTAGGTATAGCTGAAAGAGGACAATATGGAATATCACCAGGTTGTGTTGGTAAATGCATGAGTAACCCTTGCTTAAATAATGGCACATGTTTGGAAGGTTATTCTGGATATACTTGTGATTGTCAGTGGACAGCATTTAAAGGACCAATATGTGCAGATGGTGAGTTAATTTATTTATTTTGATATAATTTTGTATTTCTTGTGTTCTAGATTGAAATATGTTTTTACTGTTTGTATATATTGTATAACTGTTCTGTGAAGCATGTACAAAATAAATGTATGTTCTTAATAATATTTCAGAAATTGGTGTGAATTTACATTCGGATCAATACATACGATATGATTTTGAAAATTCAATTTCAACACTGGAAGAATATATAAGAGTAGGTTTTACTACTACTGATAAAACTGGAATGATTCTTGGAATTTCTTCGAAAACAGGAGAATATTTGAATCTCATGATGTCAGCTAGTGGTAATTTTTTAATGCAGTCATAATTTTTTAAATTTTATTTATTCAGTTATTAAATTAAAATTAATTTTAGGCCATCTGAGATTAGTATTTGATTTTGGATTTGAACGTCAAGAAATAATTATCAGAGATGAAAACTTTGCATTAGGACAGGTACATGACATAATTATAAAGAGAAGCCAGAAAGGATCTACAATTACAATAAAAGTTAGTTTTCCTTTAAAATTCTTATTTTATATTAATTTATTTATTATGAGGGTCATTCTAAAAGAAAAGAACGTTTTGATTTGACAAGCCGTGCAGTTCTCCCACCACCCTCCACTGTCACGTCATGGACCTTCCCATGTTTTCACGCCAGTCTGATGCTAACAGCGAGCCACAACGATCGTTTACTGTTTACAGTGTGACTTTGAAATGTGTGACAAAATTAAAGATCCTGCCAAGTGTGAGGTTCGTAGTGTAATATGCGTTTTGAATGCGAAAAAAGTCCGCCCTATCAAAATTTACAGACAGATAACTGAGGTTTATGGTAATGTGATGAATGAAGCTTCAGTTCGAAACAAACGGCAGGGATTGTTGTCCAGAGGCATTGTGCTTCTTCAGGATAACGCATGTCTGCATGCTGCTGTGTTGATGAAGAACTTGCTTCAGCAGTTTAAGTGGGAAGTTTTTGAACATCCTACTTATAGCCCGGACTAGGCTCTGAGTGATTACATATTTTCCCAAAATTGAAGGATTTTTTTTAGCTCAGAATCACTATGGAAGTGACAATGAACTGAAAGAGGCCGTTAATGACTGGTTCAAGAACTTGGCAGTAACTGAGTGTGTAGAAGGCATAGAAAAGCTTAGCTATGTAGAAATATAGCTAAGGTATCATATATGTTGTAAAATAAGTTTTGTTTCATTATCTTAAATAAAAATATCTAGAGAAACAAACGTTCTTTACTTTTAGAATGACCCTCGTATAATTAAAGTTGGAAAGTTAAGTTCCTCCCCTTACTGTTATTGGTGCACAAGACTGTTCAAAAGTAATGCAGGATAGTTCTTTATTAAGTTTATGATTGTTGGTGATATTCATTTACCCTTTTCCCTCTTTTACTATTGAGCTCTTTTTGATACTTTCCGTTTTTAGCATATAAATTGGGTATTTTTCTATTTATAAATCTGTTATTAGTAATTAAAACTTTTAATAATTTTTAATTAGTAATACAGTTGTCCCTTGATAATCCGACAGGTATGGGACCAAAGGTGTGTCAGATTACCAAAAGTGTCCGGATTACCGAAAATAATTACATATTTCGCATTGTTTTGCTAGCAGTAACTTACAATATTCTATACTCCAATTGTTCAGACAGAACTGCTCACATAAAACACACGAAATGTGTGTCATCGAGTAAGAATTGGATGGGGAGATTCACATCGCGACATGCTTCTGTGCAAGCAGACACGTAACAGGGACGGGTACCTTGACGGGAGGTGCATCGGACTACTGAGCATGTCGGATTAAAAAACGTCGGACTATAGAGGGACAACTGTATTTTGATATTTTATTAGTTAATAACCTTCTGATGTAAATTGGTGGTGTGCAATATTATCAATCAATCAACCAACACTATGATATTTTCCAATGATGAAATCAGAAAAATGAATACAGGCTAATATCATTGTTTACATTTGATATTATTGATACTTGGAATTAATATTGAAATTAACAATGTTAATTAATTTAATGGTGCAATGCTAAAACACTTTAAAATTGAAATTATGTGTTTTATTAGCTCACAAATTTCAACCATATACAGTTTTGAATTTGAAAATTAATCCTTCCAAAAATTTTTAATTTTTCTTCTGTGATTAGTTAGAAGGAAAAAAGTTGACTAATGATTTTAAAAACAGTATAAATGGGCTATCTCAGTTTGGTGTCTCTACTTTTCAATGAAGTTCTGTACTGTTTTGTCTTATTTTATCTTATTTTATGTAAATTTATACTTTTATATACTGAATTGGCATGAATAATAGTCAGTTTTTTTCCCTAGTAATTTTAAATCTTTAATTCATAAAATTTGTAAGATTTTTGGTCTTGGAAACAAGTACTATTGAAATAAAGTTGTTTATGTATTTCAATTTGTTGTTGTTGTAATTGATATTTTGACAGTATTGATTGTCTGTTATTGATTATTGTGTAATAACATTTATCACAACATTATTTACATTGATTGCTTGAACATCACTAATGTAAAACAATAAGGATAATTCCATTGTTCAAAAAGGTGAAGAAGGGATGTGATGACTAGTTGTAACATGACTGACATCTTACTGGTTTAAAAAAATGCCAAAACACAAAAGTAAAACTAAAGGTTAAGTAAAAACAATAGAAATACATGGCCAGCATTATTTACATTTAATAAATACATAAAAATATAAATACAACATTTGCAAAGGTAAAACTTTGCTTTGGTCCTTCTGAATGGCGAAAAGGACAAAAGCAAAGTTTTTACCTTTGCAAAAGTCATATTTATATTTTTATGTATTTATTAAATAAAACTAAAAGTGTTTAGTTATATGCTTTTCAACTAAATCTATAAATCTTCATGGATTATGTAACACATTAAATATACAAAACATAGTTCCAACAGGGAAATAAAGAACAACAAAAGAAGGGACAGAGTTTTATTAAATTCTCCAAAGGACAATGCAAGCGGAAAGAATGAATTTTTATGTAAACTGACTACAACTTTAATTTGGTTAGGAATTGTTATTAACAAGGTGAATCATCCAGCATTCAAACTTTGGTCAGAAATTGAAGTGCCTGTTTAAGTTAGAAACTTAAACAGGCACTTCAATTTCTGACCAAAGCATGCTAATGATATTGCAGCCTGCATATACAACTTTCAAAAAATTACAGGAAATAGTAGGAAAAAATCCCAATCTTTTTTTATTTTGGATGAAACAACAGACATGCTAAAATGTACTTGCTGAACATTCTCATCAATCCATTAACAAGGGAACCAGTGCAAAATATGCTGTTAAGAGTTTCTAAATTAGAGAAGACAAATTTTGCAAGCAATTATTTATTGTGACGTCATAATTCTGGGCTACAATTTTTAATCATATTTTAATTAATTTATAAAAATATATGCCTTACATCTCAAATTGGTAGTGTCTTGCCCTGTACATCATACTTTTCCTGTTAGATAGCAGACTAGCACAGCTCAATTGCTAACTCCTTTCAGGGGAAAATCTTTAAATTGAAATGACTTCCACTCCAAAGTGTTAGTTTATATATAATTCAGTGTTTCTCAATGGGGGCGTTTTTCCATGTTGAGAGGGCAATTAGTAACCATTTATATTTTGGGGGGCAAAAAACAATTTTCTGGGTGATATTCTTAATATAATGTTTTACTGTAATTAGATATTTTATTTGTTATATCATACAATAATTAAACAAATAACATTATACTAGTCACTAGTCTATTCAATGCAGTACGAATTTGGCGTTAGCCTTGGCATCGGAATTTTAAAGTGAAGGGGGCGACAATTCGTTAGAGGTTGAGAAACACTGATATAGTTAATCAGGGACTCCTGCCCTAAGCTTTCCATATCTGTCTTGAATTTCATCTATTTAACTCTGTTCTCAAGTTTGAAGAAGGACAGACAGACATGGATGACAGTGGAAATTTATAGGTCTACAATTATTTCAAATTGCAGCTTAAAAACTGTTACACAGGATTTAATGAATCATGTACCAAATTGTGGAGCTTTGCCATTTCATATGAGATGGTTTTGTTACTTGTAAAAGACCAAGTATCATATTACTTGAATATAAAGTTGATATATTCATATCTGAGAGAGGTTATTTGTCTTCCCATTGCTTTATCTGGGTATGTGAAGTAATTAGAACAGAATTTTCTTGGACCAAAAATTTCATTCAGAAATGATTAGATGTCCTGAGAATATACACTTATATAAAGAGATGACTGACTTGCCACTCCGAAAACACCTGTAATAACTAGGGGCATGTGGATTCAAATTGTTTGTTTTTATGCTGAAAATTTCTCATCCATGGGAGCATGAATTGATAAATTGGATGAAAAGTTTTCAGTGGTTAAATGAAACTCAGATTCTGTTGAAACTAAAAGCTGTTATAAAGGAACTTTACTTGTTCATTCATACAAGTTCTTGTGAAGTTTCTAAGTTTGAGGAAAGAAGTCTGTCTACTGAGAAGTAATCTCTACTACACAGTGTGATATTTTTTCATCAGTTTTTTTAATGAAGTATTGGAGGAAGGACTCAGATAAATATAATAAAATTATAATTATATTTTTATTTAAAACTAAGCATTGTGTGTTATGATGTCACCAAAGGCCTCAATACAGAATCTGAATACTTTTATAGAAAGCCTACATCTGCTATTGTTAATTTTATTTTTTGCATACCCCTAAACAATCAGTCAAGTACCCCTGGAAAGTACATGAAGTAAAGCAGGAATTTACATTGTTCTGCTAAGTGATGAGAGAAAGATGAATTAAGTGTATATGGAGGCTACAAAGAGGTGACAACAGACTAGGCTAGAGGAACATAAGAGATATCAGTTTAAGGAAAGATACTACATTCCGTCAAGAAGACATAATAAAGAAAGGTATGGTTTTGGAATGGCAAGAATGTTGGAAGAAATAAGGAAAAGAGGAGGCTTAGACCTCTAAGCCTCCTCTTTTCCTTATTTCTTCCAACATTCTTGCTGGAGGAGAAAAAATATGATGTATGAAAGGAGTTTGAAGGAGAATATAATTAATGCTAGAAATTACTGATAAATAAATAAATCTTATTGTTAATAATATATATGTAGAGTTTATTAAGGAACTTTCTATAGGAAGGGTGAAATTGTTTCTGGGATTTGGATTATTTGGGATGATTTGTGTCAGATGTTTTTATTGTTAGTTTTAATCATTTTTGCTGATGTAAGAAATGCAGTTATGGTAAGGTGGGTAAGTGATGTTGCAGGTGTGGTTGAGTGAGAGTTGTGAAATAGTTTTCTTGGTAGGGGATGGAGTAATTAGGAGTAGATGATAAGGATTGCAGATCATTGATGTAATATCCAGTTCGACAGACTTAGAGAACAGCTATTAAGTTAATTCATTTGTGTAGTTTGAAGATGGACTTTGTTGTCTGAAGGTGCTAGAGAATAAATTGTAAATAAAAGTACAGTCGACCCCCCCCTATAACACTGTTGATTATTCTGTTTTATATGAATTCCATATTGTACGAGAAACTTAGATTTTACAAATATGTGTGCCGGGCTATGAACGGCTCACGTATTTGTAAAATCTAAGTGACTCGTACAAAATGGAATTCATATAAAACGGAATAATCAACAGTGTTATGGGGGGGGTCGTCTGTAAACTCCAGAAAAATCAGTTTGTTTTTGTCATGAATTTGTAGTAATTGTCTATTATATGAAGTATTTATGAACATTTTTAACTTACTAATTTTAAATATTGACTATATTTATATTTACAGGTAGATAATTATGCACCAAAAGTTAAAACCTACCCAATAGATAAAAAAGCTGATGCCCAGTTCAACCAATTAGAAAGTATTTATGTTGGAAGAAATGGTAATTTTTACTTTCAGTTTGTAAAATTTTATATTACAGTTTTTATTTGGAAATTAATATTTACTAAATACCAAATGAACTTCATTGTTGGAAATTTATTAAATTCCTGGAAATTTTTCATATTTGATTATGTTGAGATTTCTGCATTAATAAATTTATATATTTATGTAACTGAAATTTATCTACTTTTTAAAAAGTCTTCATTATCTTTTCAAAATTGAAATAAGCAAAATAGAGTATTCAAAACAACTAATACAAAGTGCAAGAAATTCATAAATCAGTTGAAAAAGATTGAAACGTCACAATGTTAAAATGATTTTATACTAAGATTATTTTGGGTTTTATTTATTTGAATTACATTGATACCTCTTAATTTGATATCAGAACTTAATTTGCTGAAGCAAGCAAATTGTTTTCTTATAGGTCATTACACTTTATCAAAGCTGTGCACAGGGTTAGCATTACTAACTGTCCAGCAAATGTACAGCTCTGATTATATGTGTAATTAAAAAAAATAAACATATACAGTACCTTGCCCAATTATTTGACCCATGGAAAAAATTGATTTGTTAGTTTTTGATGTAGTAATTATTAAAAAATGCAATTGTTGATAGGATTATTTAAAATATTAATGTTTTATTATGTCTTAAAAATAAGTTTCTGCATTAAAAAATTTGAATGTAATAGAAATTAAAGATTAAAATGAAAATTAGTGTTTTGAATGACAGCCAGTAGTGTTTCTATATCACAAAGTTTTTGTAGTAGAAAGTTAATTTTTTTATATTTACAGTGTTGCCATAAAAACTTATTAAAGTACCTCAAATATAATAGATAATAAGAACAACCTGAAAAAATACTCATTCCTTAAACAATATTATAAAGAAAAGAGAAGAAAATAGTACAAAAAGTATGATTTTGGTCAATGGGACTAATAATTTGGTGAGGTACTGTATATATAGCATATTCATCCAGATCAGTCATTGGATTTAAACAAAAATGAGTTAAAACAAACACATTGGAAACATAGGAGTAAGTTAGCTATTAATGAAATTGTATGGGAAGTAGTTGTACATTTGCATTGTCAAACCACTTTGTATAGAATGTCTTTCTCCAAATCGGCTCACCAGTGGCCAAGGAGTTCCGATCCCGAACTATGGGAGTTCGGTCATGGGTTTGCGCCCCGCCAGGACTGGCTGGTCCTGTGGAGAAAACCTGGAAAATTCCACGTCTGTAATGCCTATTCCTGGAAGGCATCCTCTAGGCCAGTGTTTTTTCACCTTCTTGAATATGTGACCCCTTTACAAGTTAAAAAAATTCTGGCAATCCTCCCAGGGCCATATTAAAACTATATCAGTGATTTTAAAAACTACGTATTTAATTTTCTTGCTTTAAAAACCAATTGTACTGTAAAATAAACAGGCACAGCCTTTTCACTGAAATTCTAGTTTTTTTTTTTTATTGTAGTGTAGGACCTACAAACACTTGTCTTTTTCTTTTACCCGCAACCCCCTGGGGTCACGACCCACAGGTTGAAAAACACTACTCTAGACAAGTGATCCAAGTGTTAACGCATTTCTCTGGATTATAATGTTTAAAACAAAGGCACTATTTTTGAGGTAAAAGTCACATGGACTAAAAATATACTGAAAATAAAATATAAAATTTGATACCCTTCCATTTTTTATTTTATAAAAGTTATCAAACTATTACCACTTCAGGAGAAAGTGCATCAATTTTTGCCACATCAGCTAGACAAAAAGGTAATACCCCCGTTTGGCAAAACTCGAACTAGTCTCAATTTAATACAGTAGTATTGACACCAGGAACAACAAAAAAAATAATTTCGAAGAACAAGTAGTCTCATGTAAAAATAAATCCAGCAACAAGTTGCATAACTTTCTCTCTGATATGGGGTTTAAAAAACACATTATCAATCATAATAAAAAAAATTGTGTACTGTGCCATTTGTTATAAAAACTTTAATAATATAAGATTTTATTTAAAATTATTATAAAATGGCAAAAAGTTTAATTTTGAGGATAGTGATGAGTTTTATTTTAAAAAATTGTAAATGCTAATGATGACTAAAATCTTCATTAAGTTAGACCCTTCACGAGATATGACGTCCCATTTCTCTGGCCTTTGACCACCGAAATTTAATAGCATCAATGTTACTTATATACAAGCCACCATGCCAAATTCGTTTCTTAATCTTTACCGTCCTGAGATATTAAGCGAGATAACTTAGATGTCAACACCCCTCACACACGAATATGTGCGCGGTGCTTTTGTCCCTGTTTTTTTTTTTACTTTTTTGGATTCTAGATGTCTCAAAATGTGGAGATTTACAAAAACTTTGAGGGTCAAATTTACCACAATTCCAATACTTTTCTTTTTATGTATACATAACAGTTAGGAAAGTAACAGAAACTTTGCCGCTATCATCCCATTTTGCTTTTGAAGAGTTTTTACTGTACGTGGCTTCTTCTGTTTACTGTTTAGTGAAATATCTTAGTTCGTCATAATTCCTAGTTACGGCTATCATTAATTAGTGTTATTTTCACACCACAGAGACGATGGGGACAGGAGATGGATTTATCGGATGTATATCGAAAGTGCAGTTCGAGGATCATTTTCCTCTAAGGAGAGCATTTCAAGAAGGGAGACGAGGAAACCTTTACCTGCATCCAGAAACGGTTAGAGAAGACAACTGCGGTATCGAACCGGTCACTTATCCCCCCGAGAGAAGCGAAACGCGTCCTCCACCCACTCTTCCTCCGGGAGTGTTTTTAGAAGCCGTGCGGGCGGAAAGTGAAGACGCTGCAATATTAGGAGGTTGTTATTTCACTGATGGATAGGATCCTATATACATTTTTATATCTCGATACATTCAGTTATTTTTCCTATTTCAGGTGTTCTAGTCATCATATTCCTTGCTCTGATTCTAATGGCGATATTAATAGGCCGTTACATGTCTCGACACAAAGGTGAATATAGGACTCACGAAGATACGGGAGCCAAGGATGCTCCCGACGCGGACACGGCAGTGATCCAGAGTAAGACGGGACACGGCGTACCGAAGAAGAAAGAATGGTTCATCTGAATTGCCTTATTTCTCGACGGAGCTCTCGGAGGAGAGTTATTTTTATTTCGGTCCGAGATTGAGACGGGAGCGTTTATAAATACTTGACAAAAAAAAAATTAATGCCGATAGGAAAAGAGGGGTGCCGTTTTCCGAGCGAATGACGGAAAATTGCCACGTGGCTTTGGTCTCAATGAAATTGTTAATCGCGATCCCTGATGTATTTTACGAAATCGATATTTGTAGCGAAACCGTTTAACCGGGAGAACTGTGATGACTGAACTATCGACTGGGAGAGTAAATGACGTCATGTACGTCGTTTACGTTCAAGTGCTCGGGTGGAGAAATCGTTTATATAACTATGACAAAAAGAAGTTAACGGAGTGATAAAGTTGAATCTCGCCAGTACAAATTTAATTATTTTTCAAGCCAACGCTTTTCGGTTACGTCGAAATAATTTATTCATCGTTGTGCAGAATTTGTTTCGCCATCGTTATGTACTTACCAGTTCGGACACTTTTTTTTATCGAGTTAGCTCTTATTTTGCTCGTTCATATCATTCTTACGCTGTTATATACGTCAGTTAATAATTCCACCCGAGCACTTCGATTATCGTATCTTTCTTAACATTCCAACTTTTATCATTTCTTCTCTATTTACACCATATTTTTTAATTTACCGTCGTCGGCATTCTTATTTATGTACTTATTCATTTTGAAGTTTTCTACTTCTGATGCTTTTTTTAATTATTATTAAGATGTTAGGTTAAGGTCGAAAGTTTAAATGTTTTTTTATAATTTCCTTTTTTATTATAGTAAATTTATTGTTTATTATAAGTAAGTAAATAAATAAATAAATATATATATATATATTGCACCAAGGTGCCACCGGTAGACTAATAAAATATAAATGAATATTTTGTACAGACATTTATTAAAACAAATATTGTAACAAAAAGTTTATTGTCGATTGTTGGTTTTTTAATAGTACATTTACAAGTCGACATACTCTTAAAATTATTTCCAGAAATTCTTTTCTTTGGTTTTATTTTAGGAACAGGATTTGACTAACTTTAGCGGATTCAATTAAGCCTGAACACCAGATATTTGACTAAGATAAACAGCAAAGGTAAGAAGTAATGGTATCTCTGCAAATTAGTGCTATTCAGCATAGCTTTTTCGGTCAAATAACATAATATATGGCGTGGGAACGGAGATTTTCGCTGGGGGTTGTACAGTACATAAGAAAACTGCATCAAAAGCCAACTCTATTTTTGAAAGATGTTTATTATATTTTACTTATTAATTTTTATTAAATAAATATTCGTCGTCTTCTTTGTTTTAAAGAAATTATTTTTTTTGTCTCATTGTTGATAATTGGGCTGCAATTTGAAAAAATTGTACACCTATGTCGTCCGTTTGTCCGTCCTTAATCTCAATAACGGTGTTAGATGAATGTCAAGACCAGATAGGAATCCCGATTAATTATATATATATATACAGTAGAGCGTCGATTATCCGAATCAATCGGGACGGGTTGTTCGGAAGATCGATGTTTCGGATAATCGATTATATACGAAAAAAATAACCTATCCCATGTTGAAATTTTTCTCCGTTGCGTGTCGCTTCGCGTTGAATTTTCGTCGATGTAAACCTAGCGAAGACTATTGTATCGTTAAAAATTTTTTTTTTATTTCGTACAATCAAAATAAATATATTGAAAAATATAAAAACAAAAAATTATACTTCAGAAGTTAATTTAGTATCAAAAACGTAAAATATTCGAGTAGCCAAAGATTGCAGCGCCACAGCACTGGCGAAAATTTAAATTTGCCGACTGGAATTCTTTCGGGTGATTGACATTCGGATAATCGACGCTCTACTGTATATATATGAACTTCGCTTTTAGCTGAAAGTCACGCTATTTAAATTAAAAATTTTCTAAACGGAGTTTGATACATGACTGACATGCTTTCATTGTTATCAGGAAAAGTATCATGTACAGGGGCGAGCCACTATCAAATTTAAGTGCGTTATGATGATGTATCAATAAACAATTGTTCGATTACACTATATTTAACACTTTCCTTCCTGTGGGCGCTAAGAGGCCTCTTAGTAATCCCATTATTGATTCGGCCAGGCCCACAATAGGGCGACCGGTTGATGAGAGACGTGGGCCAACATATCCGGTCGGATCACCCCCCCCGAAAAATTCCTGGGGATTATTCGACCTGTCTGGATTCGATCACGGGTCCTAATTTAGGGCCTATACATGAACCCATGAAGATACCATCCAATTGTCTAAAAAATTTTGTATTACAAATAAAATACGATTTAAAACAAATTAACTAATTTAAAATGTAATTATTGGGTCAATGTATCAATTATATTTTTTTGTATAGATGAGCCTAAATGATAAAAATATATATCCAACATTCCGCAGTTAAGTTTTTCAAGGAATTGGCCTGTATTTTTAATACTATATTCAGAATTGTGATATTGATTTAATTTATCCTTAAGGAATTTTTCTAAATAATGTTGTAAACGTAAATTTTAATATCTACTAATATTGTATTTTGTGTGTTTTAACTTAAAATTTAAAAATTCCTACACCCAAAATTAAACAATATTTTAGATTACAATCATTTACATTATTATTATTATTATTAGCTTTTGTTTTAAAACTTTTAAGTATTTTTTAAAACTCAACTACGTTAATTCAATCAAATAACACAAATGAAAAAATGACACACATTTACTTACGATATCCGTTATTTATCATCGGGTTAAACGAAAACCGTTGTTTGTTTTCTATTATCTACCAAAAGTATTAAATTAATAATCTGTGGGGTTGAGTTTTATGAAAACGTATAAATGTTAGTGACAAATGAAATCATTTAAGTCCTACCCCTCTCGAGATATTACACACGAATGTTTAAAAAAACAAAAGATATATATTAATATTTTAAAAGTTATTATTGGAAATTAACTGTTTTCGATTCATTTTTAAATATCCTGTTATTCAAGGTACGGTCTAAAGATGATATATATATATATATATATATCTTTTGTTTTTCAAAGTTGGTAATTTTGATATATCCGTTTTCCGCTATTTTTGCGTCAAGAGATAGTATAAGAGACTAATTCGATACATCGTCAAGAACCTCATACAAGATCATCTAAGAAACATCTCTTCACAAGGTAAGTATTTTTATTTAAAAGTTTAACTTAGACCTAACTGTAGATAAAAATAAATCTTCGAAAACTCAAGTTTAACATCAAAATATGTAAGAATCATTTTAAGAAGGTGGTAGAATTCGATGCAATGAACGACCATTTAGTAGATAATTGTGTAAATGTTTAAAATATGTCTATTAGTTTAATGATAATTTTGTAAAATTTATTTTCTAAAATTTATGACATAAAAAATCGGCAAGATTCGACAATTGTTTGTACGGTTTATATCTGTCATATGAGAAACAAAATTTTAAGGAATTACAAATCAGAGGTTCGTTTTCTGGGAGTTTAATACCAAGTAATATATATTTAAACGTATAGAAATTAATTAAAATGAGATTATTATTGATAATAAGTTAATATTAAATATATATAATGTGATTTAAATATATTTTAAAAATTTAAATAAATGTAAGGGGCCGTCCATAAATTACGTAAGGTGTTTTGGGGTGGGTGGGGGTAAAGGATTTCTTACTATTTCTTACTTAGGGGTAGGGGGGTAATAGATCTCGTCTTACGTAATATTCTTATTTTTTTATCTCGTTGAATGGTGGAGTTTTGAATTTGGTGGTCTATTAAGAATGCTCGTTGTACTAAAGCCATCTCATGTGACATGATAAAATAATAACGCTAGCAGAATCATGCTCTACATGTTTTCTTCATGGAAGAAAGGCCGTGTGGTGGTTTCTCTCTCTTTTTTTTTTTTTTTTTATTAGAATAAGTGCACCACTCCTATGGGTGTATAACACTAAGAATACATGATACAAAGTAAATGTAAAACTAGATACAGTAGAACCTCGATTATCCGGACCTCTATTATCCGGATTTTCGATTATCCGGATTGTTCAAAATAAACAAAAATTTTACGAATTTGCTGATTTGCACTTGGCGAATTACGATACTGTTTATGCACGTGATGGAATGCATAATATTTTTTGTTTCAACAACGTCTCACCCGGCACAGTGGCCGTAAACTCTTAAATATATTTTGCATTCTAATAAAAATATAACTTGACATACGTATTTATAAAAAATTTTATTTTCAAATTACATCATTTCTATGACCAAGGGCGGCGTAAGGCATGGGCAACGTGGGCCACCGCCTATGCCTCGCGGTCCGAAGGGCCTCGCGTTTTGAAGATTTATGCATTACTTAAAAGCCGCGAACGCAACGAAAAAATTTCACTTGTCATAAAACGATAAATAGTTTGTCAAATTTTTATTCATAAAAATGCAGTTTCAATTGCTTTTTATTTTATAAAATCCGTC